>NW_022146746.1:0-74043 GCF_002938485.1 Sitophilus oryzae | reverse complement strand
AGAATTAAGTTAACATGGAGTACATATGAAAGAAACTCAATCATATTCAAATCTAGAATGTCACTCTATATAAAGAAGGAAACATTCGACCAATATGTATGCATGTGAAACCTGGACACTTAAAACGGATATCATAAGGAAACTGCAGGTCGCACAACGCTCAATGGAACGAAATATACTGGGAATAACCAAGAGAGGCCATAAAAGAATAGAGTGGATACGACAAAAGACCCAGGTAATGGATGTCATCCACAGAATCAAATCCCTCAAATGGCAATGGACAGGATACCTAAAAAGAACGGACAATAGATGGACCACAAAAATTACAGCATAGTACCTACGAGGAATTGAGAGACCTAGAAGAAGACCGAACCTGAGATGGGACCATCATATTAGGAAATTAGCATGGATAACTTGGGCCCGCATAGCCAACAATAGACAACAATTGGCCCAACTACAAAGATAATATCTAAATATTTTAAGGAGGCTACACCATAATTGGAAATAAGCTAAAAATACTGATACTGATAATGACGAAACAAAATATATGGTTTGAAATATTTTATTTAATTTTTTTTAAAGTGTGCTGGTTTCCGTGATGGCCAAAAATGAAATAGCATGTATTAGGGTTAGAGAAATGCGAGGGGCAAACCTCTGGTGGTATTTATTGTACAAGCACAAGGTACTTTTGGCACTAATTTGGTATTTTTGGTACTAATTTGATATTATTTGGTAATAAACTGGTATTATTTGGTAATAAACTGGTTTCATTTGGTATTAAACTGGTTTTAAACAGGTATTTTGTTGGACATCTGGCAACGGTGGATGTGGATTAGACGCACGTGTAAATAAGCCGCCTTCGCGCTTGTTACACGATCAAAAATTTTTGGTGTTGACCTATTTTTTATGAAGTATTTTAAGGTTTTTATATTTAGTGTCCAAGGTACGTCCCTACTTAACAATAAAATATACCTCGCAATATACATACTTAAGAATAATTACTTGTGTTTCGAGGTTAGGTTGCTGGTCTATTTGAAAAATACGTTACTTTTACCCGATATTAATTGCCAAGTTTGCAATTTTTCAATGCATAAAAATGGTTTTTACGCATAAACATAGCGTCATACGAAAAAATGTGAAGAAATTAAAGAACTCGTATCATAGAAACATAATATGAATCTCGTTAGAATTTCTTATTTTTCTTGTGCATATAATTATATTTTTGAGCTTATAAGTAACAAATAGCGCAAATAACAAAAAATTCAATTACTTTTTATGTCTAGTTTTTATAAATTTTTGAAGTATCGATGTTAATGGAACCGTTAAAATGACTTTTTAAACGTGTCATGACAGTAGCTTTATTCGAGTTCCCAAAAAGTACGGTTCTGGAACGGTTCAAAACACTGGCATAATATGATTTTTCGCAACTTTTAACATGAACGATTGGCGTAATTAGACTGTTTTAAACCGTTCTAGAACCGTACTTTTTTGAAACTCGAATTAAGCTTATAATATGTTTTTCTGACCTAATTATCGTAGTTTGATATGAATAGGCTCTAAAGCTCCAAATATCTTAAATTCTTTAGATACTAAAAAGAATAATACTAATTTGGTATTTTTGGTTATAATTTGTTTTTTTTTGGAAATAATTTGTTATTTTTGGTAGTTCTTTCCCAAAATTGGTATTTATTGTGCACCATTTTTGGCAGCGGTTTGCCCCTCCGAGAAATGCATACATAATACAACATGAGGCCAGCTCCCAAGAGCTCCAATGTAATGGACATAAATTAAATTATTTATGTGGATTTGAGAATTTTACTACTTTTTTTACTACCTGGAATAGACCAACTTGAATATTTCACAAGGTAGATCACTATCGTCAATTTACATTAAAAGTTAATTATGTTTAGTAGTTTTATAACATGTAGTAGCTACTAGAATACATTATATTGTTTTTTTAAAGTCCTCTGGATATTTCGCCACTGTAAATAAATCTACAAAACAACAAAGATATTTTTTGTAATGACTGCTGCGTTAATCCACCAGCTTATTTAGCTGTTATGCTTAACGTTATGCTGTTATGCTTAAGCTGTTGTTGCTTAACCAGCTTATCAGCAGTGATTTACTAATAAACAAATTTGCCTAACGAACAAAAAATGTTTCGGGAAGTATATCTCTTTCCGTTGTTGAAAGCAAAAAATAAGCATGAAGAACAAAGAAAAAAAAATATTTAAAATACTAGTCATTATATATATATAGCAGCAAGTATATATATATATATATATATATATATATATATATATATATATATATATATATATATATATATATATATATATATATATATATATATATATATATATATATATATATATATATATATATATATATATATATATATATATATATATATATATATATATAGCATAGTTGGCTATTGTTATTACATATATATTATTATATATACATATATATATATGTTATTAGTTATATTAGTTGTTACATATATATAAATTGTCTTTCTTGTCGTTGGGGAACCAAGCCACCCCACCGGCTCTGGGCCTACCCCTTCATCAGGTGGGCTGTCCAGGGGCTGGTTCTCACCGATACGGCAAGCAAAACTTCTTCTATATCAACAGACGATGTCGTAAACTGTCGGTGAGATATTAATGCATCTCCCGTCAAAAGATGGCAAAGAGCGTTTTTCGGCCCGCTTAAATATATGAAATGAACAAAATTCTTACAGCTTTAGTGTATATTAATAAATAATATTTTCTTGCCTTTAGCTGTGTATTTTTTCTAATTTCGAAAAATCGAAAGTAGAGAAAAAATTTAAAAAAAATAAAAAGTAAAAAGAAAATTGTTTTGCTTGTCGTAAAGGGGGGAACCAAGCTCCACTCCCACAACCGGTTTCTGGGCCTACCCTTCATCAGGTGGGCTGTCCAGGGGCTGGTTCTCACCGATACGGCAAGCAAAACTTCTTCTATATCAACAGACGATGTCGTAAACTGTCGGTGAGATATTAATGCATCTCCCGTCAAAAGATGGCAAAGAGCGTTTTTCGGCCCGCTTAAATATATGAAATGAACAAAATTCTTACAGCTTTAGTGTATATTAATAAATAATATTTTCTTGCCTTTAGCTGTGTATTTTTTCTAATTTCGAAAAATCGAAAGTAGAGAAAAAATTTAAAAAAAATAAAAAGTAAAAAGAAAATTGTTTTGCTTGTCGTAAAGGGGGGAACCAAGCTCCACTCCCACAACCGGTTTCTGGGCCTACCCTTCATCAGGTGGGCTGTCCAGGGGCTGGTTCTCACCGATACGGCAAGCAAAACTTCTTCTATATCAACAGACGATGTCGTAAACTGTCGGTGAGATATTAATGCATCTCCCGTCAAAAGATGGCAAAGAGCGTTTTTCGGCCCGCTTAAATATATGAAATGAACAAAATTCTTACAGCTTTAGTGTATATTAATAAATAATATTTTCTTGCCTTTAGCTGTGTATTTTTTCTAATTTCGAAAAATCGAAAGTAGAGAAAAAATTTAAAAAAAATAAAAAGTAAAAAGAAAATTGTTTTGCTTGTCGTAAAGGGGGGAACCAAGCTCCACTCCCACAACCGGTTTCTGGGCCTACCCTTCATCAGGTGGGCTGTCCAGGGGCTGGTTCTCACCGATACGGCAAGCGTACTTCTTCTATATCTACAGACGATGTCATAAAGTGTTTGCGGAGATATTAGCATCTCCTGCTCAAAGATGGTAAAGAGCGTTTTTCGGCCCGCTCAAATATATGAAATGAACAAAATTCTTACAGCTTTAGTGTATATTAATAAATAATATTTTCTTGCCTTAGCTGTGTATTTTTTCTAATTTCGAAAAATCGAAAGTAGAGAAAAAATTAAAAAAAATAAAAGTAAGAGGAATTGTTTTGCTTGTCGTAAAGGGGGGAACCAAGCTCCACTCCCACAACTGGTTTGGGCCTACCCTTCATCAGGTGGGCTGTCCAGGGCTGGTTCTCACCGATACGGCAAGCAAAACTTCTCTATACCCACAGACGATGTCATAAAGTGTCGGGGAGATATTAGGCATCTCCCGTCAAAGATGGTAAAGAGCGTTTTTCGGCCCGGCTCAAATATATGAAATGAACAAAATTCTTACCGCTTTAGTGTATATTGGAGAATATTTTTCTGTTTTTAGCTGGGGAGCTTTTTTCTACTTCGAAATCGAAAGTAGAAATACTAGCTTGGGAATTGCCCATTCATTGGCCCTGGAAGCTTGCTTGCCTCTTTCATCAGGTGGGTTGGCTGGTTCTCACCGATTATTTGCTAAAAGCAAAACTTCTTCTACAGATCGTCGGTGAGGTGAGCCCCGGTCAAAGATGTTGGTCTGCCAAACAGTGAAATGAACAAAATTTTACAGTTTATGTATATTATCGTCATTTTTCAGTTTTAGCTGTGTATTTTTCTACCTGCACTGAAAGTAGAGAAAAATTGCGGGTCAGTAAAGAAAATTGTTTTGCTTGTCGTAAAGGGGGAGAACCAGCCCTGGACAGCCCACCTGATGAAGGGTAGCCCAGAAACCGGCTTCTGGAGTGCCACTTTACGACAAGCAAAAACAATTTTCTTTTTACTTTTTATTTTTTCTACTGATTTTTCGAAATTAGAAAAATACAGCTAAAGGCAAGAAAATATTATTTATTAATATACACTAAAAGCTGTAAGAATTCATTTCATATATTTGAGTGGCCGAAAACGCTCTTACCATCTTTGACGGGGAGATGCACCAATATCTCACTGACACTTTACGACATCGTCTGTAGATTAGAAGAAGTTTTGCTTGCCGTATCTGTGAGAACCAGCCCCTGGACAGCCCACCTGATGAAGGGTAGGCCCAGAAACCGGTTGTGGGAGTGGAGCTTGCCCCCTTTACGACAAGCAAAACAATTTTCTTTTACTTTTTATTTTTTTTTAAATTTTTCTCTACTTTCGATTTTTCGAAATTAAAAAATACAGCTAAAGGCAAGAAAATATTATTTATTTATATATATAGCAGTATATATATATATATATATATATATATATATATATATATAGCAGTGTATATATATATATATATATATATATATATATATATATATAATATAAAAACTAAATATCTTTAGCTTTTTTCATTAGATACGCCTATAAAAACCGTTGACGTTCTGTTAAAATGACATTATATCAAGTTAAACTTCAAAATTAACAATTACTAGAATCTGTATGTGGCATGATTGTGTTCATAAACCTGGAAAGAGGAAAATTATAACACCTAAAAATAAAAGTATTAAATAAAATTATTAACCTAACATAAGGTATTTTATCTACGTCAGTGAGTTAAGAAGCTTTTTTCATTATCGCAGTCCTTGTTTAGATGACTACCATAGAGAAAAAAATATTTTGTAAAACATTTATTTTGCAGTAAATTGGAAAAATATGTTATGAGTACCTTTTCATTTCCATAGTTGTGTACTTTTTTTCGGTGTACCATTTTTCATACTTATAGTATGTATATTCATACTTCTGTTTCGATCTTGCTGGAAGCTATCCAGAAATGGCTCTGAATGCCTCTTCTTCAATGTTAGAGGGAATACTTTCCGAATCGCTCATTTTTTAAACTAGTGACATCAACATTATTTACTGTCATATTGACATTTCCATGCATTGTGTTATTTGAACAAAGGTATTAAATTGATTTTTAGGAAAGGTATATAGTTAAGAAGAATAATTTTTAAAATTTATTGTGTATTTTTAGAGTTAGACGTAGATAAAATATTGTACAATACACGCGAGTTAACTCCATTACTATACTTGTGTGGTTACATAACTCTTGCTACGCACTCATGCAACTTTCACACGTGTATCTTAATGATGCTGTTAACTCCTTGTCTCGTGTAAATATCTATAACCTAACGTAATTAACCTAAAGTAAAGCTGAAGCAACACGTATTTTTGATTCAATATCGCGCAGCGTTTCTCTTTAATGCAACGTCTCGAAAATACAATTTTTGTCGTTTTTTTCGACAGTAACGAAAAGATCAAAGCATCCGGTGTCTGACGGCAGCAAATTTTCAACCGCGGCATACATGATGATATCGGACTGCCTCGTTAAATTATTAGTGAAGCATACTACCGGAAGGGTGGTTTTTGTTTGCATATGTTACGAAAAAAAATATACATTTGAAGAAAAAAGTCGTTTTGAGCTTCAAAATTAGTAATAATTATTAGTTTACCTATGGTAATATAATACTACCTTTAGAATTGTTTATAAATTAATTACATAACAAATGCACCCTCTACACTATGCGTAAAACAGTCCGAAGCAGGTTAAGGTGTTGTTCCCCCGCCTAAATTTGTTGCGTCTCGGTTTACCTCGGTTCTCTCGGCCTATTTCGGTTTCTCTTGACATAACTTCGTTCATTACAGTTGAAGGTTGGAACCTTTGGTGTTTCACAGCAAAATAAAAACACTAAATCACCACAATCTACCAAACACTTTTACTTTTACACTGGACGCGCGTTTCGCTAACCATGTTAGCATCATCAGCTGATGATTAAAAACTGTTTAGTGGTTTGGTGTATTGTGGTGATTTAGAATTTTTTTTTGCGATAATTTCGTTCCTTAAAAGCACCTCGAAACCACTCAAGGAGGGCGTTGTTGTTTTTAACGTTTCCTTTTGTCTCGTTCAATTTTGTTTCATTTCGAACTGTTTCCACGACGTGTCGTTATCTATACCCGAGACAAAAGACTTTCTTTCATAAATCTCAGTGAAATAAGTAAACCTAGACGTTTCTAAAATATCTGTTGTTACGATGATATTTCGTTAATTACATCTCGTTTTATGTTGATATATATGTATATATTCCACAAAATTAATATTTGAACAAGCATCTATAATATGTATAGTAGATATTTAAGAACAAAACTTTTCACTTGATCTGCAGGAATATAATTACAATAATTTTATTATTTAATTTTATTATAATGAATTAGTATGTGTTATGATTACGGCTTTAATTGATTAATATAACAATCGAGTTGCTTGATGAGCAATATTGGTAACATCATCATAATATATCGAGGTCATTAGGAATATTATTGATTGACCCGATGTCAATAAAAAAATGTTCCACGGACATTTTTAAAAAGCAATGTTCTCTTATTATGTTTAAGAGAAAACTGTAAAGAATACTTTTGTTATCCATTCAAAAATATGAAATAATTAGACGATTTTTTAAATAGTTTAACACCGTGGATTATAAGCCGATACAATTGATGATTGAGCAACTTTATTTTAAACTGGAAAAAACTTATTTTTAGTTAATTTCTACAATTTGTTACTATACATATTATTTACTATACATAGTTTTTGACATAGTTCTTTCTAATTTTCTCATTTCTCCTTTTTATTGGAAATTAATCAACTGTCGTCTAATTGTAGCCTATCAGAGGCTAACCCCTGCCTACCGTTCTATACAAAAAACTTATAATGAAATTAAGCCTGGAAATTCTAGGATTTCTACTGGCTGGCAAATAGCCGGGGACAAAAAATATGCGAGGTCCCGTTATTTCATTAGGATGTGGCTCTCTTTTATGGACTCTCTGGGACCCGTCCTTTACCGTGCTTTTTATTCCGACCGTAAACACGTCATCAAGTGGAATACAATAATAATTATACATGTCTTTGATTGATATTTAGGTTTTTAAAAAATTCTAAGCGTCGAAAATTTAAGGATTGCTGTCTCACGTTATTAATACTTAAATTACAAAAATGACATTTATCTTTTGTAAAATTTAGTTACTGTTAAAAACTACTGCTTAATGTGAAAATAAAATACATATGTACAGGGTTTCACAGGCTGAAGGGGCATTATAAATTTTTAGATAACTACAGTATCCCGATAGGAGATTTTTTGCACATCGTTGTTTTACAATGAGATTAAAAATATTTTCAATATGGCGCTACTTCCGGAAATACCGGTAGTTGGCAGCAACGTTCTTATTTTAAATGGGTACCCCCGTTTTTTATTACATACTTAAATTCTTTGTAAAATTTTATGAATGTTGATATTAAACATTTTATATCTAACATTAATCGTTTTTTGAGAAAAATATTTATAATTTTTGGACGAAAAAACTGCCTGTCAAACGTCAAATTTAGTGATTACCAAAGCCACTGTGATATGAAGAGAAGACCTGTGTCTATCGATTTCAAAAAACATATTGTTTGAATATCATATAATATCGGCCGTAGCTGTCATGGAATTCAGCGATTAAAAAATGATCATAAACCATTTTTTTCAAATGGAAACCCATTTTCTATTTCACTAGTGACAATGTTTTTCAATTAGTTTTAAAGCGTATAATTTACTTGATAATTGCATGGGATAGATAATTTTAGTTTCTTAGTAGGCTTAGTATCAGTAGAGTACTTTAAAATAATAAGAAGAAATGGTTTTGTTTACAGCTACTGAGTTAGTTTATTTTTATTATAGTTCATTGTGATGTAATAAATTTGATGTCCATATGTCAAAAGGTGAATCCTAAACTGAGAAATTATGAAATGTCTATTTGACTAGCCCTTATTATACAGGATTAGTCTTAAATAAGTACAAACATTTTCAGGGCTGGTAGATCTCTGTAGAAGAAACATATTTTCTCTTTATCGTCTTTGAAATAAATCCAAAATAATTTAATCCACTGGATCTGTTCTGCACTTTCTTTCTCGTAAATTTGATCTACTACCTATGTTGCCGTACTATCAACAAATTATTTTCTTTTAAATAAAAATTAAAAAATTTTCAAAAAATTCCAAATTTTCAAAACTCGCTTTTCACCAAAAAAAAACTTATAATTGTGTTTTTGGGGTCGAAATATACTACCCTTTTAAATATTTGCATTTATTTAAGACTTACCATGTTTAATTAATATAAATGTGTTATAATATCCAAAACACAATGTGAATATGTGCAAATTTTTTTGAATATTTCAGCTTCTGCACTTAAATCATTACAAGAAATATTTGGAATATGGGAATAATAGATCGCATAAAATATTTTTGAGTTTTTAGAAAATTAATTATTTTAATACCAAGTAAATAATTTCGACTAAATTCTAGTATTTAAAATGAAAAACATATTTCAATTGATTGTGCTCAATTTATATTGTTTCATATTACATGGCATAGGTATTCATCTGCTTTCATTTATTAAATTGGTGATTGATAATTAAACTAATAATTAATAAAATCGATACTATCTTTTATGTTATAAAGGGTCTTGTTATACATTTTTATACACATTTAAATAAAAAAAAACTAACTACATTGTGTTCTCTCTGACATCGGTTACACAATTATTCTCCCATGTCTTCCAAACCCCATAATAATTGTTTGTATAAAGTAAACTTATATCAACCTATCAGTGTGATTCATAACGGTCCTAGCAAGAGATCAGTAAGACATCTATGAAACCGCGTTTTGGCTTAGGAGCACATAAACTTGGATTTAATATAAAAAGAAAATTTGTTTTCCTTCACCTCTGCAATAAAACGTCAAAAGAATACGGTAGAGTAGTAAAAATTGCCTCACTGACTGGTCCGTCCTAGAAAAACATCTATTTCCCTTCTTTTACTACATCAACTTGACTGGCTTTTGACTTTTTGTCTTAAATTAGATGTTTTTTACCGTAGACGATAACCTTTAGTTTAATGACTAATTAGGTTGACCATAGATAGATTCAAATAAAAAAAAAACTTTGGGTGTATAAAGAAAATCTGTGATAATAGTTACACATAAATATAGTTCAAATAAACTTTTAGTCACGTGATTAAGCTTGACCGACACAGTGGTGTTCACTTTTACATATTTTCTTTAAATCAAAATATTTTAGGAAACAAAAATAAGTTAATTATAAATATATAAACAGTTATATCAACAAAACTCACCTTCTTAAGGGACATAAAGGGCTATTACTACCGCTTTTCCATTCAAAATATTGTAATAAAGTTGCGATGAGTTTTTTACGGCTATTAAGCTATAAATAAGTAAATAAATACCTTTATTGTCAAAAAATTTTACAATTTGTAGACAAAGGTAAAGTAAACAAACAAACAAACAATACAGAATACAAAACAAGTATACAAATTACATTGTCAGTCTTATTGTTTAAAATAAACATTTATAAATGTTTACAATGTAAAAGAATAAAAAAAAATAAAAATAAGATTCAAAAATATTTAGTAAGTTTATAGTAAATATCAATGACCTAAATATTTTACTTCGATATCATTGGTAAATATAGTAATAGCAAACATTAGACCAGTGTTTACAAGATCAAATTTGATTATCAAAATACAAGTCATTTACGGCAGAAAGACTTATCTAGTAAATAAGATTTCAATGCTTTGCGAAATGAAGAAAATTATGTTATGGCTTTGATTTCAAATGACAGGTGATTGATTTTTTCCGAGTTGTATAATATTGAACTTTTAACTAACTCTGAGCGTGGAGTAGTGCTCCTGAATGGATAAGTGTGAGATGGCCTTTCTTGAGGAGCTGATACATGCTTACGTATTAGGCAAACGGATTCAAATATAAATGAGGAAGAAAGAGTTAATATTTTTAGTTTTTTAAAAAAGTCCTGGCAATGAGTTCTGCTGTTTAGTCCCAGTGAATATCGAACAGTTCTCTTCTGAAGTTTGAAAATGTGGTCAAATTGAGTCGCACTTAAGGCATGTCGAAGGGCATATCTGAGGTGCGTCTCAAAAAGTGCATATTAAACAATTCTAGCCACTGACAAGTTAAGCTCTTTAGAAACAGATCTTAATGCAAAACTGCAGAGCTTAATTTTTTCGACAAAGCGTCGATATGCATGTCCCATTTCAGAGAATTGTCTACAACAAGCCCTAAGAATTTTACGATGTCAATGGTTAAGTACAAAAGTGTTAAGTACAAAAGGCTCCAGCGAGTTTTTATACGACAAAGCTTTAGTTTTAGAAATGTTGAGACTCAGGAGGTTCGAATCGCCCCAGTATTTAATGGTGATTAAGTCATTTGATATAATCCTATGAAGTTCCGTGACGTCCTTGTTGCTCCAAGTGAAGCTAGTGTCGTCCGCAAAAAGGCATATTTTACCACTGATGTTTATGTTAGCAATGTCGTTAATAAAAAGAAGAAACAAAATAGGGCCTAGTACTGAGCCTTGAGGTACTCCACATTCAAGACAACGTGCTCTATCTTGTACACTTCGCACTAAAAGAGGTTCTAAAAAGAACAATGTTCGACTGCAAAGTCTGCTAGTAAACATTTTTAAGCTTAAAGTATCACAACACAATTTATTTAAACCAAAAAATCGTAAGGCATATATCAACAGAGTTTACACATTTTGTATGGACAAGTTAGACTTACTAATAATATTTTAAAATAGGTACTAAAGTTAAGAAATTGGCGCTTATCAAGTTTTTCCCCTGGACCCTTCAAATGTATTCGCCAATTTTATATCACTCGCCAAAAACACGGCAGAATTTTTTAATCTTATTGGAATCAATGTTGAACATTTTTATTTACCATTCCTATGTAATCAGCCCGCATGGATCTTTGCCGCTCAACTTTAAAACAAACCCAATCATATGAGATTCTGCGTATACATTGATTCGAATTTAAAGTTTGGTTTTATTTACATTTCCCAGTTATTCCCAACTTGTTTGAGCCATTAGTAACTCTGTGTGCAATGAATACGATAATTAGCAAAAGTTTCTTTTGGAGTGGGTGCGTTTTCCGATTTACAAACTTAAAAATTCAGAATATATTACTAAACGGGTTTTTAAATTTACAACTAAACTAAAACTTAAAAAAAATAATATCACTACATACACTTTAAGTTATTTTAGAAAATTTTCAAAAAATCCGCCATTGTTTTGAGTTGCATCTTTTTAAAACTGAATTACTACCCATTCTCACAGAAGGACCGGTCGACTTATTTAAACTTCTGTCGTACCGCCACTGCGAGTGCCTGTCTTAATTCATAAGTTCTTTTATAAACTTTACTGTTAACCATATCGCATAAAAAATCTAGAATGGATAGGTCAGGTGATCGAGGAGGCCCATGCAATTGGACCACGTCTTCCTATCCCTGAGTTTGCATAATTATGATATAAATAATTTTTAACACATCTTTTATTAAGGGGGGGGGGTCATAATGAAAGTCATGTTGGAACCACTCTATTGATGCGCAAGTATCTACACGCTTTTCTTCATTCGAAAAATTCATATTTACAATTTTTGTTTATTTTAATTTACAAAGTTTGGATATGACAGCTTCACATTTCTGAGAGCAACGGCGATTGAACTTGTTACCATGGCTAAGTGAAATTGTTTAAAAATGATAAGAATTGGCTTGGTTTGGTTTGGTTTTTAAAAAAAAACATATATTTGTATTATATGTGAAAAATGACAGGCTTTAGAAAAAAGCGGAAGACACAATCTCATTAAGGATGTGATTATCTACAACTTTTATCTGAAAACTTTTTGTCTAAAATAGCTTATAATGGAATTAGGGACAATTTTTAAAATAGCCAAAATTTGTTTTTCTTTCGAAATATCTAGTAAGCCATGAACTTTTTCAAAAATCTGAAAGACGCATATTTATGACCCCTCAAAACTGCAATTCTTTCCCCATTTAACCGACTCTCTATCTCCAGTAGTTTCCGAGATACCCACAGAGAACATCGTAAGAAACTCACCCTGTAGATAAAATGCTAATGTTTATCTGTGTCGTTTCTACTGAAGTAACGACTTGCTCTAGAAAGTTGTTTTTTTTTACTAAAAGATAGCTAATTGGCTCTTCTAAAAACTGTCGTCGCCGGATTTTTTTGTTTTTCATTTAATTAAAAAAAATAAAAAGTATTTTTTTCCTGATGTCGTGGCGGATGCGGCAGGCTTCAACTGGTAATTGATAATTATCGCGATTAATTTCGTAGGCATTAACACAAATTAAAAGCTTTTATATCTCTGATATTTGGTTTAAACCGTATTATAGTTATTTCCGAAGTTAAATAGCAAATAGAAATAGAAATGTTTTTTTCGATATTTTCGTAATCAAAAACATTAGTCGATTTGGACAAAATAATGAAAAAGCATTTCGTTTCAGCGCGTTTACATTTTTATCGCATCGACCTCTATTCGGAACACAAAAACCAATTTGGCCGGAATTGGCCAATTGTAAAACGCCTGTTTTCAAAAATACCGCACTTGTAAATAATTTTGACGCAAACCATATGTGATGAATTACGGGCTTATACAGTCTGTCCAGCAACAAAATCGTTGACAGTAATAGATATGTCTGTCATTTTAATTTCAAAGTAGTTTATTTTATTTTACAAAGAAATAAGTTGGTACAATTGGAACGCGTAGCAGAAAGTTAATATATTTAAAATTTGAGTAACAAGTGATTTATTGTGAAAAAAAACTATAAAACTGAAAAATCTAATCCAGTTATTTTATTAATTACAGTATGTCTTAATACAAAACAAGCAAGGGTGTATTTTCAACAATATACTCTTTCTTGTTATACACACTTGTCATATGGACCACATGCAAAAAAATATATGAAAAAGATTTCTTACTTTCGAGCTCAAGCAACTTTCTGCATTTATTATTACATTTATCAGTATAAGTTATGTATAAAGAAAAAAAATTGCAAAGGAATAAATGAAACGCAACATAAATAAAACAGAATATTTTATTAATAATAACACTTACTGAATTTAAAGCATGATTTTCATACATCCTTGTCCGACGATACCTTGATACGATACTAATTTTATTGGTAAAATTTAAAGACTTTGATTGATTAGAAAATAACGCAGTTTTTAAATTTATTCCATTTTCATGCCTCTGTTTATCGGATATACGTTGGTGTTATTTTATATTTTCGTTTCCATAACGATTTTGCTATTTTACTTTGTATTTTTATTAAGGTTAGATTAAATTTGTCAAAAAAGTGTCAAAACGTCCGTTATCGTATGAACGGGTCCGTTGACGGGCTGAAGTAAAATATTTACGGATGAACAGTGGCGCGAAAACGCTATGACCAATCAGAGCATCGTCGGACCAACGTATCAACATATAAGGCATGCATGAAAATCAAGCTTTATACCTTAAAAGTTGGTTAATCCACTTTAATCTCTTTTTTTTTAAACCAGTACCTGTTGACATTACCTCTCTGCAGTACTAAAGTTTATTATTTACCTATCGTGTGATGTTATTTTACGGATACTCTAGTTTTTGGTGTAATAAATGGATTTGTATCGACGTCATCTGGCTCTCGTTTTAACTAAAAAATTTGAAAAGTTATAGGGTTGAGCCACTTTCGAGACGCACCCGGTATAAATTCATTGTAAAATCCCAATCCTGGGATTTTTTTTAATAAAATTCCAGCGCTGTAAATATATTATCCTTAATTTGACGTTTAACGTGCATTATAATATGGCAATAATCCAAACAATTTATATACTTTCAACTTTCTAAAATCGATATATCAAATTATGGAGCTTAATTTATTGTCGTGTCGGGAATGCTATAAATTCTGACTAAAATAGATAAAAACTTACTCTAGGGAATTAGACTAAACTGGAGGTAGAGGCTTGCGTGAATGTTATTTCATTATCGCGATAAATTAAATGATTTCATAAATTAATTAGGTGATTATCGTATATATTTATTAATAAAACGTTTTCGTACGGCTTAACGACATTTATTTAATATTTATTATTTTATTAAATTATTAATTATTTTATTTTTATTAAATAAATTAAATATATTATTTTGTACATAAAATATATTTTTAGCTTTATTAGCTAAATTTTAATATATTTTTAACTATATAATCTTCATTCCAGTAGTATAAATGAAAGTTTTTAAAATAGTTTTTTTTTCTACTACTACTACTACTACTACTGCCATTACTCGCTGAGATGGTTACGCAAGACGTTTTCTTTCATGAGCTTTCCTGTGACTGAAAAGCCCGATACGTGATGTTATCCTTCTTCCGCACTCCGGACATTCAAAAATCTCATTACTTTGTTGCTTCTTTACTTTTTGGTTGTGGTTGTTAATTGAGTTTACAATTCTCCTCCATTGCGTTCTATTGTGCGCTGCTTCCTCCCACTGATGCTGTGTACTTATCCCCTTTAAGTTTTCATGGAAAATATTTTTGTATCTTTTGAGTTGTCCACCCGGTTTCCTCTTACCCTCTACAAGCTCATCGTAAAGAAGAGATTTCGGTAGGCGGTTTTCTTGCATCCTGCATACGTGGCCAGCCCATCTTAAGCGGGATTTAGTAATCATGACTTCAGCGCTCTTACAGCTTGCTTTTTTAATGACTGATACGTTTGAGACATGGTGGTACCATTTGATTCTTAACAGTTGTTTAAAGCCGGGTCCACATATGTAGCACTCTGTTGTATCAGGATCATGTATCACGTATCAAGAGCTTGTATCGTAAGTGTGGACGTTTATTTGGGCTCTGTCGACTGAATATGAATATCGTGCCAAAGTAAGCGTCCATACTTATAAAATTCATACGCATCAGCGTACAAGCGTGCGTATCAGTGTATGTGGACGGTACAACAAATCACCTTGTATCGTCGTATCATGTTCATCAATTCTCATTTATATTATCAGGACGGTCAGTACAGTGTCAGCTGTGATTGAATCATGTCATCGTCCGTGACTTCATACGAGAGTTTGTCGTTGTTCATCCCAAGCATCTTTTTTTAATAATCTATTGTAGTAATTCCTGTTAGTGGGATTCTACAAAACTTCTTTCCCTTTGTACGCATCAATCAGTTTTAATACACTTTCGTTATCCCAACTCATAGTAAAAGCGTGGACACTCAGTGCATGGTAGTTACCAAATGGCAATCGACATCAATCGCGTCCGAACTTGTCAGCGAACCCTCGATACCCCTTTGATGATTGGAGAAAAACCGCCTCAAGACGTATCACGGCGTATCAAGTCAATTGTATCGTTATACTGTATCAAAACACGTCCAAATGACAGATCGTGATTTTAGCCGACCATACAAATAGGTGCTATTGAGATCGAAAAAAAAAAGTTTTTTTAATTTCACTCAAAATGAGTTATTTGGATCATAAATGACCTAAATACAAAATATTTTCATGGTGTCTGTCTGTCTGTCTGTCTGTCTGTCTGTCTGCCGTCTGTAACACGATAACTCAAAAACCGCTGAACCGATTTTAACCAAATTTGGCACAAAAATACTGTGGCACCCGAGAATCTGGTTATTAGTTTTTGGTGGGGGTGGGGGATTGGTAAGGTGGTATGGGAGGGGGTTAAAAATTTAAAAAAATCGTAACTCCAAAATTACACTAGCTAGCGAAACGCGGTTTTCAAGTAAGATTAGGAATAATATTTGCAACAAAATCCATACATATATAAAAGCTCAAAGGTTTTTTTTTGTTACATCCATCCCGCCGAAACAGCTTTACCAATCTTGATGATTCTTTTTTTAAATGAAAGGTATATATGTCTAGATTTGTTACGAAGTATTTTTAAATTGTTGAATGGCTATTTCTTTGTGTAAATCGACTAAATATTAAAACATACCTGAAAAACACCTACACACAATACCTCCAGAAATAAATTATTTGTCATTGTCAGTGGTTTGTCAGTTAGATTATATATCAAGTTTTTAGATATTTTAGGCATCAGTTCATACAGCCAGCTTTAGATACATAAATATTAGAACAAAGGTTCGTTTAAGTGACATTAGTGAATTAGCTACACAAAGCGATTTTAGGAAGTTCATCCTCTTAGAGAGTAAAATTATGTCGGAACAATTTGTTGTATGAAAATTCCTTACTATGTGATCTAGAAGAATGAAATCCTATAAAAAGAATTATAAGAGATTTTTGAAATTCATCAACCAAACGGGTAAAGTTAGTAAAAATTTATATAAAGCTTGGTGACCTCTGGATCATACACATAGAAATTGGCACAAAGGATCATTTAAAGGACATGAGTTAATTATTTGGATAAAGCGATATTATGAAATTTATAATCTTACGGAGTATAATAGGGAATAAAAGTTTGCTGTACGAAAATGCATTACTATAACATCTAGCAGTATAAAATTTTATATAAGGGTTTATTTAGTGACACATCAATAATATAAACGAAATATTTCTTCTTCAATTATCCTTCAAGGAATAAAAAATAACTATAAATAGAGTATTAATGCTTTTAATAAACCAAAAAGAAGAAATGAAAAATAAAAAAAAAATATCAAGGGAGTTCAATTAAGTAAAGCGACAATTAAAAATTTCAAATATTCATTTTCGAAAACTTCATATTTCAAAACTATTTATTTTAGTAATACAGTTTATATGGAACTATAGGTAGGGATTCTATCTATAGAGGGTAAATAATAATTTCACTATTTATTATTTTGGAGAGATTTTATTTTTTCAGATTTTGCAAAATTTCTTTGAAATTGACTTTGGTTCGATTTCGAAAATAATCTATATATAAATAAGAAATAAAAAACCGCTCTGGAAGATCACCATCCACCCTCTATCCAACCATACATAATTAGTTTCAGTCAATGGAAGTAGTTAGAAAAAATTGAAAAAAAGTGTTAAAAAAAGCAAGATTTCAAAAACATTGTGTGGCCAAAATTGAACTTCTTTGAAATACTTTGATTTGGATAACTTCTAAAATTATTAAAATTTTTTATTTCAGACGGCTCTAATCAAAAGTTTTATTTTTGGTATACAAAGTGTGTCATAAAATCATATACAGGCGATGAAAAAATAAAAAACGGTTTTAAAATTTTCGAATTTTCTTAAGTACATAATAATATTTAAAGACAATAAAAATGCTCTTGAAATTGGAATATTGACGGCTTTTTATAAATTTTAAGTAAAAAATATGTAATAAGTCAAAATTAACAATATCGATTTTTTGTCGAGCGAGTCTTAAATAAGTGCAATTATTCTTAGCGGTAGTAGGTATATTTGACCCCAGAAACACGATTATGAGTTTTTTCGCGAATTTTTTTTTGAAAATTTGGAATTTTTTGAAAAACCTTTAGGATTTTTTTTTAGTTTTTAGTTAAAAACCATAATTTCTTGATAATATGGCAACATAGATAGGTAGTAGATTAAATTTAGAAGACAGAAAAACCCGAAAAGCTGCAGTGGTTCTCAAAATTTAAGCAAAAAATATTTTTTTTGGAAATTTTTAAAGTAAAATAACTCAGTTATTTTGGAGTTATTTGAAAAACGGTAAAGAGAAAATATGTTTATTTATCCAGATCTACCAGCCCTGAAAATATTTGCACTTATTCAAGACTTGCCCTGTATAATACCCAGAAAATCGACAATTGATAACTTTCATATGAAATACGAGTAGCTCTGAAACTCTTAAAAACATAGTTTAAATAGGGCATTTGTAAGGCTCACTAGCTTTATATACAAAGTAAATCATTTAAATCAATGCATGAACTATTCGAGGTGTAACGCAAACGTAGTCGCGGGAAAAACCTAATTTGTAATAACATCAAAATCAGTCAAAGTCCCAGTTTTCGAGATATTAACATATTTTAGTATGGGCGGCTATACGTGCCTCCCGGCGCCAATTTTTTTCTACACACATTTTCGTGCAGACATAAAAATCGGTAACACTGTAGGCCGTTTCTTATTTTGTCTCTCTGTCTGTCAACCGGTCATTTATATTTATCTGTCGCTTGCACTAAGTACAGACCAATGAGACCACGCAGTTTCAATGACCAGATCGGTATATCTTCATAGATTTTTTCAAGCATTTTAGGACATAAATTTATAGGAAATTTTTGATTATTATTTTTTATTACTTATTTTTATCAGCAGAATATGTTGTCGAGGTTTCCCAATTTCCCTCAGGAGTCATGGTTCTCATCGTAAAATTATATTTTAGGAAAATTCACACACAAAATTATTGCACAGGGTACTTCAAAATTAGGGTAAAAAACAAACCCTCGATAAACACTGTATAATATGCCTAATACTAAAATTTATAAAAAAATTAGTTTACGAATTAAAGTTAATGTAATTATGTACAGCTTGCTAAAAAAATCATAAAAATAGAGCTAAAAATAACAGAAATATAACACTATAAAATTGCAAAATAAAAACACTAAATCACCACAATACACCAAAACACTTTTACTTTTACACTGGACGCGCGTTTCGCTAACCATGTTAGCATCATCAGCAGATGATTATAAACTGTTTATAATCATCTGCTGATCGCGTCCAGTGTAAAAGTAAAAGTGTTTTGGTGTATTGTGGTGATTTAGTGTTTTTATTTTGCTGTGTAACACCAAAGGTTCCAACCCTCAACTGTAATAACTATAAAATTGACCAAAAATTTCTCCGTTGCGTTTTTTTGCATCTTGAGTGTATTTTAACTTTATAACAAGTGTGTAAAATAATTTGGCAAATTATGCAGAAAGGTCGCTTAAAGTTTAAATAAAAAAACAGCGTTGCACAAGAGAAAGATATCGTAGAGATTTTTATATTAAAAAGCTAGTTTATTCATTTTTATTACTCATTCTTAAAATGTTAAGAAAAATTTATGAAAAATATTTTTTTCTATAGATGAATATTCTCATTAGTAAATTTATTTGTCAATGTATATTAGTCAATTTAGTCAATTGTATTTAAAAATCAAAGGTTGTAGTAATTTCCGGTGAAATCGGAAGTTAAACAAAAAATAAAAAAGTTAGAGAGGTGAGCTACTTTTGTGCGATACTTTTCCAAAATTAGATCTTCTTCGTATCACTTTTACTTTTAAGATCCAGATGGTGGCCTATGAATTTGGGACACGATTTACAGGGTGTCCCATTTTCGTTGAAATCATACGGTATCTCCATTATTTGTGAAGGTAGAAGGGTGCGGTTTGCACAAACCCGTGCCACTTTTTTGTCCAACGAAAGATGCCGTAAACAAAATTTTCATAGCTCTCTTCATTTCTGAGCTACAGGATCTTTTTGAAAATTTTGCAATTTAGGACACCCCCTCTATCTCTGTTTTTTTGTTAAGGATATCGAGAAGGTTAAAACTGTTTATTGTAGAACTTTTAACGTAGAATACAGTGGCGTAGTCGGTTATTCTACGAAATGAGTATTTTTAAAATTATAAACTAAAGTTATGTTTTCTTAAAGGGAACTCCCTGTATAATTTATAAACAATATGATCTAGCTTGTCATAAGCTTCTCAAAAATATGCCCTGCTGGCAAGCGAAACCTTGGGTCGGCGTTTACATGTATAGGAGTAAATAGCTATGGCGATCTAGTAAGTCGGAGATAACAAAAATACGAACTATTTATTACATAATCACTTAATTTGACGCTAGATTCCATGCGCTGGAAAAAATTCTTGCCTTCTGTCTTTATTCAGTACATCTTATTTTACTAAGCGTGTTGACCGTACTCTTCGTACACACGAACTCTTACGTACGAAGAGTACCCCGTACTCTTCATTCAATCCGGACCACCCTGTATAACCGAGGATCATACGAGGTTTGAAGCCATCATAAAAAAAATCTAATATCAATATTTTACATAATTCTTTATAGACCAAGTGGAGAACACGGGGAAAAAAGTGTCCGCCTGGCAGGCAGGCTTGCGATTTTTAATATTAATGCCAAACATTCATATATCACGGGTTAGTTCTGCAATCGACACCAGAGGCCATGGCCCGACGCTTAATACCGACATAAATTCCTTCTCGGGTGGCGCTAATGTAATTTACTTTTGCCTTACCTCTTCTAATAATTTCCTTAAATGCCTGAATACGAACAAAGTATGAAATTTAAATTTTAAATTTAATTTTAGCCCTAGCGGTCCCACCGATCCCCTGGCGAGCAAAAACTTTTTTCGTTTTAGATAATTTTTCATTAAAACATAAATATGGTCTAAAACAATTTTGACGGCGAATATTTTTAGCTAAATTTAGCGGTATACAGGGTGATTCACGGTCATGGCACGTTATATAGGATTTTTTTTTAAATTTGGATTTTTGCATAAAGGCATCTGCTCCATCTGTAAATTATTTTCAGCATTACACTGTTGTCGCTTCATACTAAAAGTGTCTTTGTTATTTTAAATGGAACACCTGGTATATTATTATATTTTTTGAATCTACTTCCATATTTAAAAATTTTTCTGTTTTACCAATCTACACTACGGTGCCCGGTGGCGTAGAGGTACAGGCTCTCGTCTACCAATCTGAAGGTAGTGGGTTCGAATCCCACACCCGGCATTTCAGCAGCCGACTATTTTTATTAAAATAAAAATAGTTTGGGTACCTAGGTCGACTCAGCCTTAAATAAGAGCTTGGAATTCACAATCCTGAGGTAATAATAGGCGGTTGAAGCGTAGTGCTAGCCACATTACCTTCCTTGTATACCGAACGGCTCTAGTATGGCAAGCTGTACCTCGCTACTCCCAAGGCGTTAAACGCTATATATACGGGAGCTATTATTATTATTATTGCTAACCCATACTAATCTCTAATAGTTTTCGAGATGAAAAATAAAACGTGTAAAATTGACAAAAATATGATATGATAATGTTACATATTAAACAAAAAAAAAACATGTTAAACAATATTAAATTACAAAATCCGCATATTGAGAGCTAAAATTTGGTTTATAGGTTAAGGAGAGTCGACATATTCGATCTGTCTAAATCAACTGATTGGATATCAAACAGGGAGGTCAGAAAAAATAATTATTTCCGTTTGTTCTAAAATTATTAAAATTGTTTTTATTTTAAATTCAAGCCTCTGAATATTATTTAAAAAATCTAAATTCGAATAAAATTGCTTTTTAAAGATATATCATGTTCCTATACCTAAACCTTCTGGTTTCTTCAATAAAGCCATTTAAAAGATTATAATTCTTTCATTTCTAGAAAATCGTTACCATGACAAATATTCAAACTTTATAAGTATTAAGTAGAGTTTATATACGTGCTGAACATCTGAAATTGTCATGGTAACGAAATTATTGAAATGAAACTATAATAATAGAAAAAAAATTAAATTAAATTACATTGGTGAAACATCTAGACCCTTAAATGTTAGAATTATTAAAGAAGATAAAGATTATTTAAGAAAGGGAGATTTTCACAAATCTACGATTTTTCAGCAATCATGGCACACAGGGCACAGAATAAATTTTAATAACGCCAAAATTATAATGAAAGAAGCGATAGCCTCTAAAAGAAAAATAAAAGATATGATATTTTTAATTCAATCTAATAAAAATAAATGTATTGCTCATGCATCTGTAGATGTTAGTAATGTATGGCAATCGCTTCTTTGATTTTAAACATAACATAAATAAACATAACATACGTAAAATTTAAAAATAATCATACAGAAAGTTTGGGGCTTTTTGGTTTTACCTTATTAAGTAATTGTTATCAGGTAGTAATTGTTAATTTTGAAGTTTAACCTGATATATAATGTCATTTTAACAGAACGTCAACGGTTTCTTGTAGACGTATTTGTTTTAAAAAAGTACCGTGTTCTCGAATAGTTGAATTTAAATATTTTAAATAGTTTTTTTCTTTATTCTTTGTATTTTTTTTGCTTCCGATGACGGAAAGAGATAAACTTTCCGAAATGTCAAGCATTTTTTTGTTCGTTAGGCAATTTTGTATAACTGTAAACCTAACTTCTGTCAAGTAGTTTCCGTTTGGGATTAACGCCAGAAGTGTTTACAAAAAATAACTATTTTATTTTGTAGATTTTCTTGCAGTGGCGAAATACCCATTGAGGATTTTTTGGAGAGTTACTAAATTATTGTTTATTATGATAAAGTTTAGTGATATAATAAGCTAAGGATGGGTAACGTGGACCCCATTACCCCTCCCCTAAAATCACGCTTGTTTGATTCACGGCTTTGAAAATAAATAGAGATGCGAAACGTGACAATTACAGAAACCAATATAAACGGAAAGCCAAAAAGAAAGACAAAACGCTGAATCGCAGAGAGCCTAATTAATTGGAGTGAAGTCTACATTCGAAAAATTTTAAATTGGGGTCTTTAAAATGACCGATATCCAATCTGATATGCAAATGGCGTAATTTGGCAGCGGCGATGGCAGATCCGTGTTAAATTAAAAAGAAAAAACTGTTTAAAAATGTATACGGCGATGGACTTTGTAGGTAATTGCCAGAGGATTACACGTTGGGGATATGCACGTCAGCCAAAAAAGGGGACACAAAGCATTTGGTTTACTATATTAGAATTTTTTGAATGAGTTGTAATAAAAGTTTTATATACAAAATTCATAGAAATGGCTATGGCTGCTTTGGATACTGATTATTACGAAATACTATTGAGTTACTCCTAATAATACAATATACTATTTTCTAAGAATATCGGAACCTAATTTTATTTTTACAGCTCTACCTGTCTTAAGTTAATCATCGTAATTACGCCTAATGAAAATTATATTAAAAGTTTCAGTTTTATATTCATCGTTATAGATTTTTCCTCAGGCGGGTTTGGTGTATTTTCAATTACCTTATTACGAACTTTTAACAAGTTTTAAAAGTAATTTTGAAGGTTTAAAAAGATATTATTCATTTAGTCGCGTCGCGTCGTGAAGCTAGTAGTCGGTTCATCGTCTCCGAATCCATTAATTATTCTTCAGAATGACTTAGAATTAAGACTATGTAGTTCTTTTTTAATGTATGCAAATTATGCTTAGGAACTATTTCTTAAAACCGCTTTTAATTCTTTATTGAAATGGCTAAATGAACTTAGCAAAAGAGGGAGATGAGATGTTTTTCTTTTTTCTATCCAATATTTTTAATAAGTACATGTTGTTACTTTATCTAAAGAAGAAAACATTCGACCAATGTGTACTACCAGTGATGACCTATGCATGCGAAACCTGGACACTTAAAACAAACAGTATAAGAAAACTGCAGGTCGCACAATGGAACGAAATATGCTGGGAATAACCAAGAGAGACCGTAAAAGAATAGAGTGGATACGACAAAAGACCCAGGTAATAGATGTCATCTACAGAGTCAAATCCCTCAAGTGGCAATGGGCAATACACCTGGCAAGAAGGACGGACAACAAATGGACCACATAAATTACACCATGATACCCACGAGGAATTAAGAGACCTAGAAGAAGACCGAACCTGAGATGGGGCCATGATATTAGGAAATTAGCAGGGATAACTTGGGCCCACATAGACAACAATGGGTCCAGCTACAAAAAGAGTATCTAAATATGCGAGGGATAATATATCATAAATTAGAAATGGTTGAATAAGCTCAAAATGATCTTGATGATATGTTTATTATAGAAATAAACGCAGTTAGATTTATACTATAACTGAGAGGTTTAACATTTATTTATAAGTAGTTTACAATTATTCCAATTTTTTAATGTTACATTTATTTATATTAGACCATTAAAAACGCATTTTTATATTTCGTTCGTGTATTGCTTACGCATTCAAGAGGTTGGTAATGTATGGCTATCACTTCATTGATTTTAATGAATATAGCATAAGTCAAAAATTAAAACAAATAAAAAATAATCATATAGCTACAGAAAATTTGATGTTCTTTTGTTTTTTCTCATTAAATTAACAGATAGTAATTGTTAATTTTGTAGTTTAACATGATTTAGGGTGTATTCCGTTGCTTACCTTGGTTATGGTTTTATATTCCGTTTCTATCGGTTTCCTGAAAGTTTTCTTATTGCGCAACACGGTTCCTGAAAAATTCGGTTATAGCTGTCACCAAACTAACCAGCGCGAGAAGGCTGTTTTTTCTGGTTTCGTTTGTCAATCAATGTCATTTTTTATGCGACAGAAATCAAGCAAATATTGGAAGTTCGACTGGAATTCTCATTTAATTTCTAAAATTTGTAATAATATGTTGTATTTAGTACATCCAAAAACAATGAAGGTAGGCACTAGAGGTAAATAAATTACATTAACTAAATAGAATGACTTTTTAGGACCATTTAAACTTATCATGCAGCCATTGTTTCTTAAAGTCAGGAACATTTAAAGAAAACATGAAAAACAAGACAAGTAATCGTGAATGTTCTGTAAGCTATAAAAATATAAATATTGATTATCTTTGTTTATTTATTACTGATTTGTTTTAATATTGGATCTGTAAATCTTCACTTGAGCTGTCTAACGAGTTTAACAGTTTATTAATAAAGTACTTTTCAATATTAAACTCCATTGAACAGAAGAAGCAAACGTAAAAGCAGAGAATAGTTATATTAAAAATACATAAAAGATAAATTTTATAATAGAGGTAATGAAATTTAGAAAACGTCAACATTTGACGTTTCCAATATTTTACCAAACCGTTCCGTATCAAATCAATGTTTTTCAGGAACCGCTCTTTACCGTAGTTTATCGGTCTGGTTCGCCTGGTTTTGCAATGGAATACAGCCATAATGTAATTTTAACAGAACGTCAACGGTAGTTACAGACGTATCTGTAATGTTTTTAAATAGTTAAAACTGAAAATTAAAGTTAAATAGGTGTATCAAGAATTGTATTTATATTTTTTAAATAGTTTTTTTTGTTCTTCGTGTATTTTTGCTTTCGACGACGAGCTGAAATATACTTCCCGAAACGTTAAGCATTTTTTTGTTCGTTAGCCAAATTTGTTTTAAGAATTATACTAAGCTAGGTTTAGTCAGGGCCGTTTTAAGTCAGGGTATTTGTTTTAAGAATTATACCGTATGATCGAGAAAAAACGGCGGCAAAGGCGGCTTAGGAATGACTATCGATGCTATTTTTGACGAGATAGAACTCTAGACGTCAGTTACTGAGAATTGACATAAAATTTGTCAAAAATTAATACCTTATATAGAAAAACCAGAAAAGAATAGAAAGTTTCCAGATACACATATCTATTTCCAAAAAATTGTTTTTTCAAATGTTTCGATCTGCACCAATTCTACTCAATAAAAAATCGATATTAAATCATCCTTAATGCAGTAAACGCCTTTTTCAAAATAAAGAAGAGTAAGGCCAGTAAGACTCTAACCTAACATCTCGTCGTCCGACAAGCCTCCGACCCCTCCAACCAAAACATTTCGTCAAAATTTTTGATTATTGTGCTGTTAAAATATACGGATTAGCCTTTTATTATTGTTTCATACACACTAGACCGTTCAGATTTACTAATATTGCATTGATTGTAACTGTAAATAAAAATGTGTGTTTAATACCAGTAAATAATCCGTTAGTTGATGAAAGAAGTAATCGACAAAATTCGTGTTTATCGACAAAATTAATTGTAGGCTTTTAAATTTTGCTTAATATGGTCATATTTTACAATATTCAACTCATAATTGTTGATACTTCTGGTGGACGATGTTCAATTTATACATATATAAATTATAAACAAACCAAATTGAAACAATAAGGTGAGAGACAATAAGGTGAGATAGTAATTTTTACGAAATCCCTGTATTATTACTTCTTTACTTATAGAGTATCTGTTCCTGTGTATGCCCAAGTTTCTGTTTTCCAAGAAGCATATTAATTAAATGAACAAAACTGTGTCCAAGAAATAATCTATTGCATAGAGGATTTAATGAAAACAAAATTGATGATGCTGTAATCACAAAGTTCCATGCAGGAATCAATGGTTATTGCTAAAATATGTTATTGGTGTATTGTCAATTTTATTTACTTATATATTACATTATTTAATCTCAATAATTTTAGGCTGGTAAGTCGTTTATTTACATACCTAACTTTTAACGTAACTACTGGTAGATTGTAGGAAATAATATACACTTTGGAACAATTGAAGTAAATAAATGAATTAATATAATACATACATCAAGAAGTAATATATAATTTTGGAAAAAGTGTGTGTTAATCACTTTCGAAAATCATAATTGTTTTTTTAGTAAGTCGCAGAACTTAGACAAATAATTTAGGTTTGTTATTAAATTAAATGTAATATGTACAGATTTAGACTCTTGAACCAGGCATAGTATATTGATTAGTAGGGTCCACAGTAAAAAATATTTTGTAATACCATTCGAAAGAAAATACAGACCTATATTATACTGTTTATAAAGTGAGTTTCATTGTAACATAACTTAAGAAAACAATTAATATGCATATGTCAATCATAAGAATAGAATCTATTAATTTAATGAACTATACCCATAGTACTCGGCAAACAGTAAACCAAACCAAAGAAACTAAGACTTACAGTGTTAGATCATGTAGTATATAAGTATTTTAATTTTATCATTTAATAAATAAATACAATATAAAATTTAAAATGCCAATTTTTTTTATTTTAAAACAAGTGATTTATATATGTATAAACAATTTACAATTCTTTATCATTTAATTTATTGCTCACATCTTCCGGGATTATAAGGCTAATATTTTGCTGCTTATAGTGCCTATATCTCAAAAAAAATTAATTAGATTAATTAATGATTAAGTATCCCTGTATTTTTAAATGTTGAATCTTATGGACTGAAAAAACTGCTGATGATATTTCTACTTTCACTGACTGAAGATGCAGAAACCTAGAAGAAATTCAAAAACAAATTGTACAAACATAACGTATGACTATACATTTCGGTAAGTCAATATCGACAAAGCTTTGATTACAGCATCACCTATTTGGTTTTCTTTAAATCCTCTATACAATAGACTATTTCTTTGACATAGTTTTGTTCATTTAATTTGTTTCTTAGAGGTTATACACAGGGGTAGATATTCTATAAGTAAAAAAGTAATAAAAAATATATATAAAAATAAATAAAAAAGTAATGTATACAGATTCTTAAAAATATCTCACCTTACCGTTTCTAGTACTTCAATTTAGTGTGTTTATATTTTATACATGTATAAAATTGAACATCATCCACCAGAAGTATCAACAATTATGAGTTGAATATTACAAAATATGACTATATTAAGCAAAATTTAAAGGCCTACAATTAACTTTGTTGATTAACACGATACTTCTTCCATGAACTAACGGGTTATTACTAGTAATTGAACACACATATTGGTTTACAGCTACAGTATTAGTAAATCTGAAGGGTCTAGTCTGTATTAGACAATTACAAAAGGATAATCCATACATTTTAACAGTAGAATAATCCAATTTTTGTTAACTCTAGACGTTATCGAAATGCCTGGGACTGGGATGGGTGATAGTTAGGTTAGAGCCTTTTTGATTTTTCTCTTCTTTACTTTTAAAGACGCATTCTGTATTAATTACGATTTGCTGGATTTACCTAATATAGATTTTTTATTAATTAGAACTGATATAGTTCAAATTATCAGAAAAAAATATTTTTTGGATATAGATTTCTGTATCCAGAAACTTACTATTATCTTCTAGATTTTCTACATTTAGTATTAATTTTAATTAAAATTTAATTTTTTTGAAAATCTTTAAAGTGAAAAGAAGAAGAATTTTAATTAACTAAAAAAATCAAAATAAAGTTAATTAACTTTGAGCAGAGTTCGACCTCGTCAAAAATAGCATCGATAGTCATTCCCCAGCCGCCTTTGACGCCGTTTTTTCTCGATCATACGGTACTAAGCTTTTATCGGATCCTAACTGTAATAAATGGTATATCTTGTATACCATTTATGCATATCTAATATGCATAACGCTGTATATTTGTCTAGATCCCACGTTTCCGTCAGTTTTGGAGTAATATATCGATAAAGGTCTGAAAGATTTATTTTGATTGATTTGGGACTCCTTTACTCTTCTTACTCGATATTTGAAAATGTCCGGTGTTTATTTTCAACCTCAAACTGTTGATATTAACATATTCTATACGAAGACCTAAATTTTACGAAGGGCTTAGATTTTCCGGTGATGCTTATTAGACAATGTAAACTTTAATTTTGTATTTATATGAAACTGAGATTAGTCGCCGGTATCGTATTTTGGGAAAACGAATATTATCCAAAGACAACATTGATTTAAAATTACAGGCTGACCGAAATCATTTTATTATATAGCGGGTGGTGCCTCGTCGTTGGAAACATATAGGAAATCCCATACAAATTTTAAACTTTCCAAATATTGACACTTTTTGACACTTTAGTTTTGTATTACGAGTTTTTAGTTTAATTAAATAGTGTTGTGATACTTTAAGCTTGAAAATGAATCCAGAAATTTCATTCTTGGATTCTTGAACATAAAATAAGGCATTTATTATAGGGGTTTAATACGTTTAAAAGTTTTGGTTTTTGAGATATTTAAAGATATTTAAATATGCATGCTATAATATAAAAGTTTGTACATTACCTTGGACATTACTTTTCCGAATTAATTATTGTGCTGACTCAAGCCAGAGAAATACACTAATATACAGGGGTACCAAAAATATTGCTGGTCTATTTTAAATATTTATTTTACATGAAACCTTAAACGTTATTTCAAATACAATACTATGCATTTTTTTAAATAAGTCGAAGTAGATTTATATGCTCTTTCAAACTATATTAGAGGTTCCTATACCTATCTGGCTCAGATTTTGAATAAAAAGCGATTTTTCAATAAAATTTTAATGAAGATGGCTGGAGTCACAATAGCAATTTTCTAATGACACTTAGTAGCCATTTCAAAAATCGAGTTTATGGACATTATTTAAATTTATAATAGGTTATTTTTATTTAATTTACCTGCAGTAAGGTTAATAAGTAATTATTTATTATTTTAGCAAGAAAAATGAAGCAGTATCGTCAGAATCGTCAGCTGACGGAAGGAATGGATATGTTACTAGTGATTTTACTTTGTGAGGACAATTGCTTGTTGGCCTGAAGGGTTAATGCTCAAAGATATCTAAATAGAAATTTTCAATAAATAATATTTTCTTGCCTTTAGCTGTGTATTTTTTCTAATTTCGAAAAATCGAAGGTAGAGGAAAAATTAAAAAAAATAAAAAGTAAGAAGGACGGAGAACAAATGGACCACATAGGAAAAGAAAATTGTTTTGCTTGTCGTAAAGGGGGGAACCAAGCTCCACTCCCACAACCGGTTTCTTGGCCTACCCTTCATCAGGTGGGCTGTCCAGGGGCTGGTTCTCACCGATACGGCAAGCAAAACAATTTTCTTCTCTGTTGATATAGAAGAAGTTTTGCTTGCCGTATCGGTGAGAACCAGCCCCTGGACAGCCCAGAACAATTTTCTTTTTACTTTTTATTTTTTTTAATTTTTTCTCTACTTTCGATTTTTCGAAATTAGAAAAAATACACAGCTAAAGGCAAGAAAATATTATTTATTAATATACACTAAAGCTGTAAGAATTTTGTTCATTTCATAGAAATTTTCTTGACAAGCGTTCCTTTGAAAAACTACTTTTCTTATTTTGCAGAGTTGATAGTGTGGTATCTTGAAAACCTATTAGGCAGAAACTTGTCATTGGAAGTGAAGAAAATGAATTTGCCTCTTTTATAGAAAATTCAATACATCTGGAAGTCATCGTAATATAAATCAAATACTTCTTTATTTTTCTTGATAAAATAATAATTAGTTATTAAACTATTGTAAGTAAATTAAATGAAACTAAACTGTTATAAATTTAAATAAAGTCCATTTTGTCCGATTTTGAAAATAGCTAGTAACTGTCACTAGCAAATTGCCATGAAGACACCAGCCATCTTAGTTGCCATTTTATTGATAAATCGCTTTTTATTCAAGATCTAAGCCAGATAGGTATAGAAAACCCTAATATAGTTTGAAAGAGCATTTAAATCTGCTTCAACATATTTAAAAAAATACATAGTGTTGTATTTGAAATAACGAAGTTTTTATGTAAAATAAATATTTAACAGAGATCAGCAATTTTTGATATCCCTGTGTACATTTAAGAAAGCAAAAAAAAATTTAGTAAATTTCATTTCTCTGGCTTCAAAGTCAGCACAAGAATTAAGGTACATTCAGGCTGAGAGCGTCGAGCGTCGCGTCCGCGTGTCGAAATGGAATCAGTTCACTTAACTTAAATTAGACCGTTCAGGCAGACAGCGTCGCGATTGGCGTTGCGCTAGCGTCCGCTGAGCGTCGGGATTCGAGTTCAATGGGGCGGACACGACGCGACGCTCGACGCTCTCAGCCTGAATGTACCTTTAACTCCGAAAAGTAATGTACAGGGTATTGAAAAACGTTTTTTATTATAGCATGCAGATTTAAATATCTTTAAATATCTCATAAACCAAACCATTTAAACATGTTAAACCCTTATAATAAATGCCTTATTTTATGCCCAAGAATCCAAAATTGAAATAAAATACCGGGTGTTCCATATGAAAAAATATAACTTTGGTATTGATCTTAGTTCTGACACACTCTGCACATCTGAAAATAATTTTAAATTATGCACATTGACTCTCTACATACACCCATGAAAAAATAGTTTCTACATCTTTCCGTTTTCGTATAATCAACCGAGGCGAATGAGGTGCGCCACCCTGTATATTTTGTTTATTCTTAAGAACATTGGTAAACGATTTTTCTTGAAATTTGCCAAAGCGAATGGCGATGGTATAAAAGTTTAATTTTGATAATCTCCTAATGATGCTAACATGGTTAGCAAAACGCGCGTCCAGGGCAAAAGTAAAGTGTTTTGGTGTATTCTGGTGAACTACTCCTCTTTTGGTATACTGTGGTGTGATTTCACTCAAAATGAGTTATTTGGGTCATAAATGACCTAAATACAAAATACTTTCATGGTGTCTGTCTGTCCGCCTGTCTGTCTGTAACACGATAACTCAAAAACCGCTAAACCGATTTTATCCAAATTTGGCACAAAAATACTGTGGCACCCGAGAACCTGGCCATTAATTTTTGGTGGGGGTGGGGGGTTGGTAAGGGGGTATGGGAGGGGGTTAAAAATTTTAAAAAATCGTAACTCCAAAATTACACTAGCTAGCGAACCGCCGGTTTTCAATTTAAGATTAGGAATAATATTTGCAACAAAATTTGTAATAACGTCAAAGTCAGTCAAAGTCGCAGTTTTTGAGATAAAAAAAATTGAAAAAATTCCTTTACTTTGAAACTTAAAGAACCTACCAACTTTTTATTGACATATTTTAGTATGGGCGGCTATACGTGCCTCCCTGCGCCAATTTTTAGTTTGCTGTTGTAACATCAAAGCTTCCAACCTCCCAACAGTAATATTTAATTTTCTTTAAAACAAATCATACACCGTCGAATGTGTCCTAATTTTCACGTTTTCATAGATGCTGAAATAATCCGATAACATTTTTCTAGTTGTCGGTATTTTTCGGTAAATTTAATTTTGTTTGTACAAAGAACGACTATATATTTTGTGAATGGCGGATTCAATTTCATTACGGGGCCGAACTGATGTAATATATTATTGACGCAGACAAAATTTAGAGCTTTTTTCCACATTGGTCAGCCTATATTTCGACTTTATAGCGAACTTTTCGATTCCAGAGGTCGCCGACGGGGTTCCTAATAGCCCTTTAACGTCCAGGTTATTCGATTTATATAACCGACAGATATTTTCGCATAGAGAAAAATTTTACATTCAATTTCCCCTTGAGATGGATCATCCGATTTAATAATAAATAAAAAAAAACTCGATGCTTCTAGAAAAACTACGTCGCTGGATCAGGTTTGAAGCAGAAACAAGTAAACGTTTACTGAAATTTTATCTTCCCCTATTATTTGTTTTCCCTTTTCTTACTTACCTTTTTTTTATCTTATATTGATTCAAGGTTCCAGAGTTCAAGGTACATACATACGGTTCAGTTTTCAATTTTTAATTAAATTTAGTATATACAACGTCATCAAATTTGGTTCATTTTTTTTTTAATTTAATATCATTATACAATACTCTATTAATTTATCTTAGTGTTTCATTCATCCCTTAATTTTTTATCTTTCTAATATTTTTTTTTTAATAACACGTCTTGTTAGATTCCAAGAATATCTTGGGGGTTTTCTGGCTTATCTGTGCAAAGCCAGTGGCGCTTAAAACCCACCCCATCTCTTCGGCAGAGCTAGCCTATTTACGCACACTCCACAGTTTAATAAGACGTTTTTTTTATTTTATTTTTTTCGGTTCTCTATATATTTTAATTTCATAATTTTCTTGTCAATTTAATAATTTCAAAATTTAACAATTTAACATTTTTTTTTAAATCAATTTCTTTCAAAGGAAACGCGTGGCAAATTTTGAAGGAAATTGATTTAAAAAAAAAATGTTAAATTGTTAAATTTTAAAATTATTAAATTGACAAGAAAAATTATGAAATTAAAAATTTATAGAGAACCGAAAAAAAATAAATAAAAAAAAACGTCTTATTAAACTGTGGAGTGTGCGTGCAAACAGATAAGCCAGAAAACCCCCAAGATATTCTTGGAATCTAACAAGACATGTTATTAAAAAAAAATATTAGAAAGATAAAAAATTAAGGGATGAATGAAACACTAAGATAAATTAATAGAGCATTGTATAATGATATTAAATTAAAAAAAAATGAACCAAATTTGATGACGTTGTATATACTAAATTTAATTAAAAATTGAAAACTGAACCGTATGTATGTACCTTGAACTCTGGAACCTTGAATCAATATAAGATAAAAAAAAAGGTAAGTAAGAAAAGGAAACAAATAATCGGGGAAGATAAAATTTCAGTAAACGTTTACTTGTTTCTGCTTCAAACCTGATCCAGCGACGTAGCTATAAGCTCAGTGCTTCAGAAGGATACCACTTCCAGAGAGACGTACTGGAAAAAGTCTGTCAGAAAAAGCAAGCCAGAAAAATGCTTCGTAGAAAAATCCTCGTATAAAAGAAAAATCCTGGTCCAAAAAAAAAGTTCTTCCGCTCCGAAGAAATTTGACTTATACTGCAAAGTTGCAATTTAATATTCTGGGAATTTAGAAACATTGCTAAAATAAACATTACTTAGAATTAAAAGTAAATTCCAATAACCATTCAAACACAAACATACCAAACCTTATGCCGGTGACGATGCATACACAATATTACGGAAAAGATGTCGATTATGCAATCAATAATTATCAGAAAATACAAACATCAGAATTTAAAGGAAGTACTGCTCAACCTGACAACAGCGTGTATGCGCCGAATTCACTCATCTCAACTGATCTGAGCAATTCAAATATAAATGACATTATTAATAATAATTGTTAACCTTACAATTTGCAGTAAATAAACAAATGATAGATTTCAAAAAATATGCAGGTAAATAACTTCATTTTGAGCTCTATAATGAAATATAGGATCAAATAATATTTTAGAGACAATCCACACTTGTTAATAAATCTTCTAAGATAATACAAGGACAAGCAGTACCGCAGAACTACTCCAAATTACGGCAAATAGGCCAACATTCAGAAACATAAACAAGTCCAGAAATTAAAGGTAATATTTTGGTGAATTTGCTTATATTAGCATAAGATAATAAATTTTAATTATATTTTGATTACTGATTGATTACTGACTTGAGATATGGCATGGAAAGCAAAATAAAAAGCAAAGGAGAGTAAGAAAGATAATGAAATATAGCTGTAATGAATATTTGTTTATAAAAATTAAATGCAATAAATTTATTTATCAGCATAAATAAGAGTTTGATCTAACTTGTAAGAAAAATTGGTATATATTTTTAAACCTAGTTAAAGCTAAATTTGGACTGTTACATCAATATTCTTGAAATGTTTAAATTTTTTGACGGCATCTTTTTTTTTCATAACAAGGGGCCGTCCTTTGCCGGAAACACTGCGACCTGTGAGGCCTATTGTGTTTTCCCTTTTCTATATCTGCACCCATTCTCCTATCCCTGTGCCCTGCACTAGCTTATGCAGGTCCTTGATAGGGTGGGAGCATAGTTCCTCCGGTTCTAGCCTAGCTTTCCCAAATAAAAAGTGTCGCTTGCGATCCAGAGCCTCTTTCAGGATCTTTACCGCAGAGTTTGCAGCAAAAAGACTCCCTTGATACAGGTTGAGCTTGTTCAGGTAACACTTGACAGCCATGTGTCCTCTGTCAAGAGGTCTGTTGTAATCCGCACTTTATTCTCGCTAAGCATTAGCAGTTCTTTTGCGGTTTTCGAGCTAGGTCCTTGGATAAAACCTTGCTGTGCCTGTGCCCCTATCTGTTTCTGCAATGGACATTCTGCTTTTCCTTGATCCAGAGTTTTAGTGCACTACAGGCCATATACTTGGGTATTCCCAGTACTGGCTCTGGACCAAGATAAGCATTGACGGATCTTGGTGAACGTCCCAAAGCGCAACTTTGCCCCAATTTAGCCATCATTGTAAACCCTTAATATTCACAATAAACCTTGGCCCAAAGACGATTCATTTCCCATTTAAATTACATGGGAATTTGCCACTTTTTGCAAATATTTTTTTTTCTCGATCTTGTTCTCTCGCAGCCATGACAGTACAGAATTATAATTCTATGATAGATTCTTCTTTTTGAAATTTAGGTTATATTATGCTACTATTACTATTACTTAAGAACATACTCTCGAAAGTTACAAGTTTATAATAAAAGACAAGAAAATAACCCACGATTTAAATTTGGCGGGCATCATTGGAAAATGATCGGGAGAGTTCGACCACCATCGGAACTGTGGCTTGGAAGTTGGAGAGGTGCACGGTCCGGCTAGACTCAAGTGTCTATATTCGAGATACTAAATGCGTTGAAGTGCGCTTGCGTAGAAAAAATCCGTATGTTGGCAAGCATGTTTGTAAAAATAAATTCAAATCGTCAACTCAATAGAAAAAAAATGCCAGAAAAATAACAGAAATTTACCGAACTTACTTAAAATTAGTTAATTAAGTACTGCAAAAGAGTACAAGCTTAAAAATAATGAGTATTAGAATTAACTACGTGTCATGTCATTCATTTTGTCAAAAAAGTTGAAAAATTTAACCTAACCTAAACTAACCTTATTGAGAAAGATTAGGTTTATCGAAAAATGTTTAACCTTCTTTTTTACAGGGTGGTCCGAACTGTATTCCGGAAACTTCGGCGGCATATTCTGCACATTAAAATAAGAAAAAAGTTCTTATAAATGTACGTCCTAAAATGCTTAGTTTCGGAGATACAGGGTGTAGAACTTTCATTTTTATTTCGATTTTTTCCAAATAATTTCCGAAGTAACGTCAATATTTGGATGAAAATTAGTGTCTGGGAGTTTTTTGACATGAAAAATTTGATTTCGATGTCAATATGGCTCCTACTTGTAGAGGGCGCCACCTATGTATTTTTTAACTGGTTTGAAGAGTAATAACATTTCGTCCGTACCTGTATAAAACTAACTAGTTAAAAAATATACATATACAATGCTTTTTACGTAAAAAATGTCTCTTGGTAAAAATCGCTTCGAGTAGAATGTAGAATGTAGAATGTTTAGGAGGGGAGTTAATCACCGCGACCTTATAGATCTATTGTGTGTTCCCCTTTCTTGAGTTATAACTCATCATACAGTCTCAGGGCTTTAAGAAAAGCCAGTATTTGAGACGGCTCCACAGAGGCCAGCTCTCCATCCTCGACATCAGACGTATCAAGGTTCATGGCACGAATGGTCGTCGTCTCGGCGCACTCAGTGATAAGGTGTTCTGGTGTTTCCCCATTTTCCCCACAATGCAATAGCCCAATTCAGTTTTTGTTCTGTTATTACTAGCTTGGCCGTCTCCCAGTCTTCCCTGCGAGGATTGTGGGGTTCGGTCGGAGCTACTTGCGTATCAATAGATATGCTACCTGGAAAGTGTGTATGAAGTAGGAGGTTAGCTCTCTCTTCATCTTCTTCCGTGTAGCTTCCGTCAGGTTTCTGCCATGTTGCAAGTGCCATGTTGGGGATGGGCCCACTCTTGGCCATAGCTTTGTGTAGCCTAGCTGCATAAGTAGTTGAAGTGATATTTTCGCAAAAGCTCTGAAGTCAGACCGTTTTGCCGTTCTAATCTCCTTATTATACTCAGTTAATTTCTCGGCGTAGAGCTGCCATTCACCGCTGGGTTTGACTCTTTTGAAGAGTCGGCGGACCTCCGATCTAAGATTGGCCAGCTTTTTGTTCCACCAGGGCTTGTTGTTACTTTTTTGTATGCCCTTACTTGTGGGGCAACTAGATTCATGTGCATCCAATATTGCACCACTGACTTCCTTTGCGTACCATTCTAGATACAGTTGGTTCCTAGCCCTACCTGCATCTATTTGGTCCAGGTCTCTACGATTGGTGTGGTATAGTTCCCAATCGGTTTTTCTTGGATTCCCCTTCGAATTTCAGTTTGGAGTATGATTCCTCCTAATTTGAACTCGTTGATTCTGTGATCTGACAGGGAAGGTTCCGTTGAGACCCTCCAATCTTTCACATAACTAGTTACACTAGCACTCCCGATTGTTAAATCTAATACTTCCGCCCGCGTTTTTGTCACAAACGTGGGGATGTTCCCTATATTGAGAACTTTAAGATTGTACGCTAAGAGGAATTGTAGTAAACACTCACCTCTAGTGTTAGTATTACTGCTTCCCCATACCTCATTGTGCGTATTGGAGTCACATCCCAATAGCAGAGGTAGTCACCGTTGGCTGCAGAATCGCACGAGCTCCTCTACTTCCGGAGGCGGTGTCTGCCCATCACCCGGAAAGTATGCAGAGGCAATCACGATATTTTTGCTACAATCCTCGATATTAAGTTGAACCATGATTGGAACAAGATCTCGGGTTGTAAATTCTGAAACACATGTGTAGTTAATATTGTTTCTTATAAGAATACAGGCTCGGGGAAATTCCTGCCTGTTATCATATACACTGGATTTTTTTCCAGACAACCCTTTAATTTGTCCCTGGTACACCCAGGGTTCCTGGGCTAGTACCATTACATATTAGTTTTTCTCAAAGAGTCTTGTGATTGTGGCGGAAGACCCTTTTGCATGGTGCAGGTTTATTTGGAATATCCCATGCATTAGGTTTCTGGGGTAGGTAAGGATCCCCCTGTTGTAGGGAGGACAGGGTATTTCCCATCCCCCCCTGACAACAGATGTTCCTCCTCCGAGGAGTGGTCGTCAACATCCTCCGAGGATATACACCCTTTCACGGTTGGAGTTACGCCATCCGTGTCCTTCACAGTCGAGGAGCTTGTCTCCGGCTGAGGTACTTGTGAGATGGAGGCTAGAGTATTTATCTCCAGTTTCTCCCCCTCTTTAGCTTGTTCTATTCTTGGACCTGATACCGGTACCGTCCCGAATCTATAATAGAGGTTATATCCCTCTTTCTCTATTGCCTCCTTGGATTTGAGGTCAATTCCTATTGTGAGGACCTGACCATGGCCCTCCTTCGAGTTGAGGAATCGCCAGCTCGATGTACTCACATTCTCGTTCTGAGCTTGGATAAGGTCTAGCAGGTAGGTGGTGTCTTTCCCCTTGCTTCTTGGCAGAAAGACCGTGATGGTTGTCCCTTTAGGGATGTTTTCTCCCCTCATTGCAACCAGTCCCGGCCCCTGCCAATTTTTAAGCTTAGGTCCCGTTTCCACCAACCAATCCGCCGATTTTTCAGATGCACAATTTATGAGGATCATGCCCACCCTAAAGTGTATCCCCGCACAGCTCAGCTGACCCACACTTTGTGGATCGTTGCGTCGCAATCCGCTCGCTACTACTTCGTCCAGTATCGCCTCTTCTAGAGCCGTTTGCTGGTCGGTAGTCAGTACAACCTCCGGATATTCCTTTGGCAGCACCGCAATTTTCACTTGTCCAGCAATAGCGGCATAGCTAGTGATACGTCCCTGCTTGCCTCTCGGTGTGGGACGGCTTTCCATCCTGGCTTTTTTCTCCCCTTGTCGGAGCAAAGGGGAGAGGTTTTCGCTCCCTCTCTTGCCCTTTGGTGAAGATGCGCCAGGTTGTTTCTTGGTTCCTTTTTCAAGGAGAGTTTTGGCTTTTGCTTCCTCCGGAGCAAGTCCTTCGTGGAGCAGTCGGAGGTATCTCCGTGCTTGTGCTCCGCTAAGACCTACTCTCAGCGGATCGTCTAACCCGCCTGGTTGACCCAAGCCGGGTAGACGGAACGGTAGCTGGTGTGATCTCATAGTGTTCCCACGAGTAGCTGGGGTTAGTCAGTCCACTTCTACAGAGCCCCGCATGTAGAAGTAAGAGGTAAATACAATGGGGTGCCCCCTGGTGCCCCAAGGTTGAGACCAGTAGAAGCTAGTCTCTATCTAGCCATGCATCCCTTTGACCTGGTCCCACCATCGTAGGATTTAGTTTTTTTGGTGAGGTTGTCTCCTCTTGGTCCGGGCGGTTAAGCCAAGACCCCCCCATACCCTCTACCCGCGAGACTTGACCACAGACGTGCCTGGCAGAAGGTGCCTGGTTAAATGTCTTGGTGCAATTCCCTGGCCACGACACTACAGCCAGATACAAGAAATGAGTGAGATGCTTCTTAGACCAAGCCAAAGTGCTAGAGGTGATTCCCCTCAGCACCTGACCAGGAGCTTCCCCACCAACGACAAGGTCTTGCATCTCCTAGGGGAAGCGCTACGAGTAATGGTTCTCGAGATATTTGGAATCGAAATTACTAATACCTATCATCATTGACATAAATTAAACATGTTGACTAATTAGTTATTAGACTAAAATCATAAATTTGCAATGTTTTTGTGCCAAAAGTTCAACCGAAACTGTTTTATCATCATTTTTTCGAAGAAAAATTATGATTAGTTCAAAAAAATAAAAAGTTCCCAAATTTCTCATTTCGGTCAAATAACTACTCAAATACTACTCAACATTGTTTATTTTTAGTCAATAGTGACATGTATTGAATATTTCCATTGTAAATATCTTGAGAACGGTTGCTCGTAGCGATTTTTACCAAGAGACATTTTATACGTAGAAAATCACAAAAATGTATATATATATATATATATATATACATATATACATATATATACAGCCGTTACTCGCTGACGAGTATTCGACACACATAAAGAAAATGGTCACGCAAGGCGTTTTCTTTCATGAGCTTTTCTGTGACTGAAAAGCCCGATACGTGATGTTATCTGCCTACCGCACTCCGGACATTCAAAAATCTCATTGCTTTGTTGCCTCTACTTTTGGTTGCCGCTGTTAACTGAGTTTACAACCCTTCTCCATTGAGTTCTATTGTGAGCTGCTTTTTCCCACTCATTCTGCATGTTAATTCCCTTTAAATTTTCGTGGAAAATGTCCTTGTATCTTTTCAGTTGTCCACCCGGCCTCCTCTTACCGTCCACAAGCTCACCGTAAAGCAGAGATTTTGGTATGCGGTTTTCTTGCATTCTGCATACGACCAGCCCATCTTAAGCGGGATTTTGTGACCATGACTTCAATACTCTCGCAGTTAGATTTTTCAAGGACCGATACGTTTGAGACATGATGGAACCACCGGACTCTTAAGAGTTGTCTAAGGTGTCTCTGTTGCAACTTGTTCAATGCGTTCATGTGTCGGCGGTAAGGCACCCAGGTTTCGCTCCCATATATCATGGTGGGGATTATAATTGCTCGGTATACTGCAAGTTTTGTTTTTGTACTCAAGTCATGATTGTAGAAAACCCTGTCTTTTAATTTCCAGAATGCTCTTGAGGCGCTACTAATCCTATGCTGAATTTCAGAGTCAATATTGGCCTTTTCCGAAATCAAACTGCCAAGGTAATTGAATTCCGCCACATATTCGAATAGTTCTTCTCCGATTTTTATAGCGTTGTTGTGATCTTCCGGGGGAGTGCACATGATTTTAGTTTTGCCGATGTTCAGCTTAAGGCCCAAAGCCTCGTATGCCCAGGTATATGTGTTCAACATTTCTTGTAATTGTTGTACCGTGTTTGAGACTAGAGCGCAAAAATGTATATTCTTTCACTCAGTAATTTTATACAGGTACGGACAAAAAGTTATTACTCTTCAAAACAGTTAAAACACATGTAGGTGGCGCCTCCTACAAATAGGAGTCATTTTGACATTAAAATCAAATTTCTTATGTCAAAAAACTCCCACAAGCCAATTTTCATCCAAATATTAACGTTACTTCAGAAATTATTTGGAAAAAATCGAAATAAAAATGAAACTTCTACACCCTGTATCTCCGAAACTAAGCATTTTAGGACATACATTTATATGAACTTGTTTACTTATTTTTATCAGTAAAATATGCTGCCGTAGTTGCGGAATACAGTTCGGACCACCCTGTATAACTATATATTTCTCAAAAGCAACAAAATGTTTCATAAATGTATAAGTCGTGATAACTATTATTTTATCCAATTTTCTAAAATGAACCTCTTTTCTAGGTGAATTTGACGATAGTAAGGTATGTTACTCAGAACAGGAAGCCAGTATCTAGGTATGGATCTGATTGTCACTGAATACAGCCGCATGGAGTTGAGTATTTTTATTAATGTTGTTGTCATTTAGGAAACACTCTCGTATAACAGGTAATAACAATTGTTTAACGCTATATATCATTAATTAATTTTCTTACTTAAATATCAAGGTCGTAGATCTAGTTTAAGACAAGTTAATACTAATATATGCGCAAAATTTCCGTACAAGTTCTCTATAAAACATATAAGATTTAAATATATTTATCTCTATTTTTTTTCTTTTTTTTTAACAAGCTTTAATTTTAAGGTTTAAATAATGATAATAAAAGGACAGAACGCTACACTGCTAAGCGTCGGCCAATTTCTGATACAGATCGAGATTATCCCTCAAGTCCGACCTACGCCCGAGCAAGGGAGGCTTTTGTAAAAGCAGACATAAGCTTTCCAAACAGCGAGAAGCAGAGGGAAATGAAAGGGCATAACGAAAACTTTAACAGACCCGTATTGTTTGTATTTCTCTGTTTGACACCCCATAATCTCGTCATTTGTCTTTTAAAGAAAACACTTATTCCAGTTATACCCGCAATACACTAAGTAACTATTTTATTACCTCATAAGGAAAAAAACTGAACCCTTATAGGATGACTTTGTTGTCTATCTATCTGTGTGGTAGAGATATCAAATTGAAATTCAAAAATATATACAGGCCTGCAGTTCCTTGAAAAAAAAACAAACTTCTAAGTTAACGCAAAAAAAGATACGGTGCTACACAATAACTTGACACTCTCAAGGCAATAAAAATTGATAGGATATTTTACGTTGACCTAGAACTATGAAATTTTGCAAGCAATATCGCCTTATATATTAAGTAAAAGAGTATTATACAGTCTATAAAATGAATAACTTTGAATTTTGACCGTTATTTTTTACCAACAAGGCAAATATAAAATCCCTCTGTCAAAAAAGTTACTGATATTCTTTAAATTGAGTGCCTGAACGAATCAGATAGGTAACTCTTTTTACTTTCGTGAAATAGAAAAGGAAAATAATAAAACAAGTGACAGTTCTTCCTCTTCTTGCAAAAATCAACATGAAATGACATAATTGTCAAAAGTAAAATGTCATCAGCTTTTGACTTTCTAAATATCAGACCAATGCCGTCTCTAATAGAACAGCCTGGGAGCGAGATTTATGACGTCACGCTAGTTAGATACTACGGATTAATAAATATGTATTAATAAATAAATATATATGTTACTATAAATGTCCGAAATGCGGTAAAACCTAGAATAAGCGCGCTAAACCTAGGATTTACCAAAAATATTAACTAATTAGGTTATTTGGAGGGTGTTAATGCATTGGTTAGGCTGGTTATTTAGAGGGTCTTAATGCATTGGTTAGCCTGGTTATTTGGGGGGTGTTAATGCATTGGTTAGGTGCTTATTTGGAGGGTCTTAATGCATTGGTTAGCCTGGTTATTTGGGGGTGTTAATGCATTGGTTAGGGGGTTATTTGGTGGGGTTGGTTGGTTTTTACTACCACTTACTTTTCGTATATCCTAGGTTTTACCTATTTCGGACATTTACAGTAACATATATATTTAGAGTATTTTATATGTAATTTTTTGGATTATATTCGACACTAATTTTTTCATATTAGTTAGCCAAAACGATTTTTTTTACAAAACAAAAATGAAAAACCATATGAAAACTTAATCAGCGTTTTTCCCGAACCTAAATCCCAAGAAAATCAAAAATTTTAGAATAATTTTACATATAAAATGTCAGCGATTTTTATTTCATAGCCATCGCTGACGCCTTTTTTTCTATGATATTGTATTATTTGCAAAATATGCATATAAATTTTGGGAATGTAAATAATAATACATCACTGTTAGTAGATATTGAACGTTTTTTTTGTTAATTTAGATCGATTTTCAAACCCCCAAATTTAAAATGTATTTTACGTTTTACCCATTATCTTATGTACCTATTCATTATTTGTATATCGTAAAGATTTGCTGCATCTATATGGTTCATAGGTTCATAGTTTATTTGCCAAAGTATTTATTACTATATATAGAGAGAGGGGGTGATTCCTGTAAGCTGGTCAATGCTAGGAGGACATCGATCGAGATATTTTGATATAGATACTATGGGTCGGAATGCTTACGCAAGATGTTAGGTGTTAAAGTTTTTGAAAAATTAAAGATGTTCTTTAATACTTTTTAACAGTTGAAGGTATCGTTATAAAATTTTATTATAGAGTGTGCCTAATAGAAACACTTTAAATTTAAAGAAGTTTTTTAGTTTTAACCAGTGGCGTAGCTGTAATACGCATCGGGTATTATTTTGGCAAAAATATAGTACGCCACTGATAAAAATAAACTTCGAGTTTTATTTACTGGCTTCAAGCAAAAATGTCTCTTGCACTTTTTCTGTATCTAACACCATTTTGTCACAATTTAAAAAATATATTTTTTAATGACAACCTTAAATATACGAATTATTATAACTCTACCTTAAAACTACGAATTTTACTAGTAACAATAAAAACAATTCTAGTTTAAATTTATAATTTTTTAAAAATTTATTTAGAGCTAATAGTAAAAAGTACTAAAGTTACCCAAGATGAAGGGAGCTAACGATGCACATGTGTTTCTGCCCTCTAGTTATAATAATTCGCTGTATTTAAGATTGTCATTAAAAAAATTATTTATTTTTAAATTGTGACAAAATGGTGTTAGATAGGAGAAAGTTACAAGAGACATTTTTTCTTGGAAATTAACCGAGTAAATAAAAAAACTCCGAAATTTTTATTTTTATCAGTGGCGTACTATTTTTTTTGAAAAAATTACCAGATGCGTATCACAGCTACGCCACTGGTTGAAACTAAAACCTGTTCTTTTTACATTAAAGTGTCTCTGTTAGATAGATTCCTATAATGAAATTTTATAACGATACCTTTAACTGTTAAAAAACTATTAAAGAATATCTTTAATTTTTCAAAAACTTTCAACACCCTGTATCTTGCGTAAGAGGCATTTCCGACCCATAGTTTGCTATATCAAAATTAATATTTCGACGTCCCTTATCATTCCTCGAAAGCATGACCTACTTACAGAAATCACCCTGTATATTGTATTTATTAACTGTATATTATGTATATTTCACGTAAACTATATCATTTTTAAAACACAAACCGAAAACACGAGGAATAATTGTGTTTTCAATGTATTCTACAACATATTCATTAATCCGTAGTATCTAACTAGCGTGACGTCATGAATCTCGCTCCAAGGTTGTTCTATTAGGGACGGCATTGCGTCAGCATGGCCGCAAGTTGCTAACCTAATAAAATTAACACTAGAAAATCCCGCGGGAACTGTGAAATTCAAAGTTATTCGTTTCACAGACTATATATAAAAAATTGACATAGTAGACAATATAAATCTTGAAAGGTGATATTAATAGGTGGACAATATATATTGTAGTAAAAGAATAATAGTTTTCTACGTGAATTTATTGACATAAAATATAAAGAATAAAGAAACAGTATTGTTGCGGACCCGTGTGGACTCGACCTAACCTAACTATATGTCCCGCCCTCAGATGACCTTAACATCGCATTAAAGAATAGACACCGTAATGATTCATTCGAAGTTTCGAGAAGAATCGAGTTCCACTGGAATGGAGTAATACATACGAGAACAATCGAAACCTTCTCTATGCACCTAAGGATCTATGGACTATTCGAGAAATCTTTAGCTGTGGGTATAAAAGCCGGCGGCTGGAGCCTAAAGAGGGCAGACATAAATAGACGAGTACAGTTGACGCACTAAAATTTAAAATAAATTCTTTCTAGATAAATAGTTATAAATCGTTTGTAAATAGTTCTTTAAGTCTTTTATCGTTATTGTTTTTGTTAATTAGTGTTAAATAAATTGTGACTTTCTATCCACACAGAACCGACGAAAAACGTAACAATATTGTAAGTAGAAAAAAATAACAAGAGAACGTTAGAGAACGTTTAGTAAAATAACAAGACTCCAAAGCTTTTATATAAAATATTTAACAGTGTATATAATTTTTAATGAAATAATCGGAACTATATCGACAATATTAGTATTTGGTATTCTGAAAAATTGTTACATCTAAAATGTCAATATTCCATGGGTATGTATAAATGAGGTCTAAATTATAAGAAAATGCATTTTTTACGAAAACTTGAAGAGATAGGTAAAGAATGGTTATATACAATTTGATAGACAATTAAATTGTGCATCTGATTTTTGTAAAATATACAGGGTGTTCTATTTAAATTAAACAAGATATTGCCATTTAAATCTAGTAATTATTTAAAATAAATTATTGGACACTCTGATTAAGGTAGAATAATTTTTAAAAATCTAATCGTGTAATAATAACCCTGTATACAGACATCCATATTACTCGCTGAAGTATTTTGTTATCAATTGATAAACTATCTTTCAATAAAAAATATGGTGTAAAATTCGTTCATAAAAGAAACTTTTTCTGCTTTTGTCCCTAAATTTTTCTATGACATCAGAAGTAGCGCAACCCCAATAAAAAACTTGGAACTCTTTTCTGTCCAACTTTAAACTATGGAATTATGACAGGAATAAGTTTCGGACAATAAAAATAATCACTGGAAGGAGAGAGACTGAACGCGCGTCAGAGTTACAATAAAGAAAATTACTGCCAACAAGGGAATTTGCCCAACAACAACTTTTCGAGAAGCACACCGAGAATCGCCGAGATTGATTTTCCGTAATAGGAACGATTTCTATTAGATTGTTGAGTTATACGCCAGTTTTTCTTCTTTAGTTTTAATCCGCCTAATTGTTTTGGTCTCTTTTTCGAATTTTTTCGTCTTTCTACTACTTACGTATTTTCTTCCTAACTCAGTCAGACGTGGAAAATTTTATGTTAACCTTTGATATTTTTGGTAAAAAATGATACTACATATTTGCTAGATCGTTTCAGTATAGTACTGATGGAGATTAATATCTTATTTTTCAGTGTGCCAGTTCAAATCCCAAACCAAGATATATACCGGGTGGTGCATGCAGATTTTGGACTCTCCCGATATTATTGGCTCGCCTGCTAATTTTACAGCAAAGTTGCGCATGCTATATGGGCATGCAAAACCTGAACAATTTTGGACAAGCCGATTGTAAGTAATTTAAGAAAAACTGCATCTATTTTTAACTTAAAACTGAATAGGTATCTATAATTTAGTATACAGGGTTGTTCACCACATACGACACGGAGTATTGTAGCTAAACGATTAGATTTTTACAAATTGTAAGTTTTGGGTTCGTTGAAGGACTATTAGAGCTACAATTTAAAAATATTTTTACAAGATACAGAGTGTCCCAAATAAATAAAAAATATCAAAATTGTATTTTCTTAAACGGAACACCCTGTATATTATTACATTTTTAGATTCTACAATTAAAATAAATGTAAACTTTATTAAAGTTTATTACACTTAAACCTTACCGTTTTTGAATTATTTTCAACTTTGTAAAATTGCAGTAAAATTTTAAGGCTTCATTTCTCCGAGGGTATCAAAGTTTTTAATACTAAATATTTACTGAAGTTTATTTATTGATCAGTTATTGTGTTGCAATAATAAAATAATACTGAGCCTCACAGAGTCTAAGATTTTAATATTTTAGTTCAATACAATTTAAACAACATTAATTTGAATGGAATGCTCTGTATATTTTAGGAGAATCATGCACAATTTAATTCTGTCTATCGAATTGTGTTATACTACTTTTACCTATCCCTTCAAGTTTTCGTAGAAAATGCATTTTCTTATGATTTAGGCCTCATTTATCAATATACCCATGGAATATTGACATTTTAGATTGTTTTTAAAGCAACAAATGTACAAAATGTACAGGCTAGTAATATTATCGTTTTTAGCAAAACGATAATATTACTAGCCAATTTGTATGCAAAAAGGAAACTATTTAAATCTTTATAATAGAGTATACCATTAATTAAATATTCTACCATTATTTCCGCTCAAATACTAATTAATTACATACTTAATTGTGTTAGTTAATAAATTATTCTTATTAAATGTGGATTTGAATCAGAAATCAACATAATAATAAGTTATCATAATCATATCAGTAAAATATCATTTTTAAGGTGTTACTTTTTATCACACTGTCTAATACACATACAAAATTCATTTTTTGTGTTTGGAGCAATTATTATTAATCAACGCAAACAGTCAATTAATGTAGGTAGATTTAATACTGGAATCATATTAATTGGTCCTCTTTAACAAATATTTAAACAGTTTTTTTTAGTTTTTTTAATGAAATAATCGAACTATATCGACAATATTAGTGTCTGTACTTTTTAAAAATTTGGTACATCTTTAAAAATAATCTAAAATGTCAGTATTCCATGGGTATATTGATAAATGAGTTCTAAATTAAAACAAAATGCATTTTCTATGGAAACTTGAAGAGATAGGTAAAAATGGTGCAATACAATTTGATAGACAATTAAATTATGCATCTGATTCTTATGAAATATATAGGGTGTTCCATTTAAATTAAACAAGTTATTGCCGTTTAAAGCTAGTAATTATTTAAAATAAATTTTTAGACACTCTGTATAAGGTAGTATAATTTTTATTATTGCAACACAATAACTGATCAATAAATAAACTTCAGTAAATATTTAGCATTAAAAACTTTGATACTCTCAGAGAAATGAAGCCTTAAAATTTTTACTGCAATTTTACAAAATTGAAAATATTGTTACGGATTCCGTGGGTCCACTATTTTAAACTCACGATAAAATACTTAACGAATTTATTTTCTCACTTTATACACAATTACTAACTTATAACACACAACAAACTAATTATTTATAAGATTCCTTCACCAAATTGTCCGATTTTCAATTTCCACGCGGTATATTCAAATTTCAAAAACTGTCTCAGTTGTCGATGGCTCCGGCTTATATACTCTATTGACTGCTTCTCGAAATTTCCCCAAATTCTCGGAAAGCGTACTTTCTTCATACCAGACAATTCTATTGTCTGATTCCCTTACTTCTCGACTTGACTAAAAGATGGCGCCTGAAAAAGTCTTTTAATTTCTGGCGGATACGTTGCGGTTGTGCAGGCAACCAGTAATACATTTTTAATTTCTGGCGGATAGGCCATTTTTCTTGACATTGCCCTTTCTCAAATTTGATCGTCCCGATCAAGGTTTCCTGTCTGATATCTCTTCAATCGATCAGATGAACTACTTTCATCTTACTTCTAGGGCTGCGTTGAATCCGGTACACAACATCATTTATCCTCTTGATGACTGTATAAGGACCTTCCCATGCTGGAGTTAACTTTGGGGACCTCCCTTTCTTGCGCTGTGGGTTATATAACCATACCATATCGTCCTGTTGAAATCCCGTAGAATTAGCTCTGAGGTCGTAACGAGCTTTCATCCGGTCACTGGCTAGCGTAATCTTACTTCTCACGGCCTTATGAATTCCCAATAACCTTTCCTTCAGTTCATCCGCGTAGTCCTCTACGTTCGTGGTGCTGTCGTCTGGTGATCCGAACACCAAGTCACAAGGCAACCGTAATTCTCGACCAAATAAAATCTTCGATGGTGAAAGTCCGGTGGTGTTGTGAACTGCACTTCTATATGCCATTAGGAATAGTGGTATATGCTGATCCCAATCTCTTTGATGTTCATCCACCATTTTCGAGAGATGTTCTTCAATGGTCTTATTGAATCTCTCGACCATCCCATCAGACTGCGGATGTAAAGCTGTTGTCCTAGTCTTGTGAATACCAAGCAGATCACACATCTTCTGGAACAGTCTTGACTCGAAGTTCCTTCCTTGGTCAGTGTGAAGCTCTAAAGGAATTCCAAATCTACTGAAGACATTATGACTAATACTTCAGCTACAGTCGATGCTTCTTGGTTTGGAATGGCAAAAACTTCTGGCCATTTACTGAAATAATCCATCGCCACTAAAACGTACTTGTTGCCCTTGTGCGTTTCAGGGAATGGGCCTGCAATGTCAACAGCGATTCTTTCGAATGGCAGTCCAACGTTATATTGTTTCATTTTTCCCCTAGATCGAGTGCTTGGTCCTTGGCTGGCTGCACAAATTTTACATTGTCGACACCATTTCTTGACATCTTCGCAATAATCCACCCAGTAAAAGCGATCTCTCAGCTTGCTCAAGGTCTTGTTTACCCCAAGATGGGCTCCAGTTTTACCACCGTGAATTTCTTCCAATACCTGGGTAACTTTCTTCCTTGGTACCAGTAACTGAGTTGTTACTGTGCTGCCATCCGCACTTTCCCATGTGCGCTTTAACAATCCATTCTCAATAACCAGTGAATTCCACTGAGCCCAGAGAGCTTTGAAAACGAGCCCTCTGTCCGCAATATCCTGCCACGGTGGTCTCTCGCCGTTACCTTCCTTGAGCCGTAGTATTGCTCCGATGTCTGGATCTTCCATTTGATCTTTCCTCAATTGTGTCGTCGTCCACTGTTCATCGGTTCCAAGTTTAAAACTCCTTATCATGACAGTGCCTTCACGTTGTTCCGTTTTACAGCAGTGCTTACAATCGGTTTGACAGGGTCTTCTGGATAAACCGTCTGCGTTACCATGCATTTTTCCAGCACGATGTTGGATGGTAAAGTGATACTGTTGGAGCTTCTCGAGCCATCGTGCTATTTGACCTTCAGGTTGTTTCATCTCCATAAGCCACTTGAGAGCCGCATGATCTGTCCTAATTAAAAATTCTTGGCCGTACAGATATTTATGAAAATGATCAACTGCCTTCACAATTGCTAGCAGCTCCTTCCGGGTAACGCAGTAATTCCTTTCTGGTTTGGATAGAACTCGACTGTAATATTCTATCACTCGTTCTTCGCCATCTTGCACTTGTGATAGCACTGCACCTATGCCGATATTGCTGGCGTCGGTATCCAGGATATACCTCCCTTGTTGTTGCGGGTAGGCTAGAATAGGACTTGAACATAAAGCCGCCTTAAGTCTTCCAAAGGCTACATCACAATCGGTGTTCCATTCGTAGCCGACTTCATCACCTGTAAGTCTATGTAAGGGTGCAGCTATATTGGCAAATCCCTTGACAAATCTTCTGTAATAGGTGCATAAACCCAGAAAACTTCTAAGTTCATGTTTGTCGCGAGGTTTAGCCAATCCTTTGATCGCAGCGATTTTCTTCTGGTCGGTGTAAATTCCGTCTGCCGAGACTACATGACCCAAGAATTCCACTTTGTCGCTGGAATAAGCTACACTTCTTCGGGTCAAGTACAGGTGAGCATTCCGTATGCGGCCAAAGACTTCTTCTAAATTTCGCAAATGCTCCTCAAAATTCTTCCCATAACCAATACATCGTCGAGGTAAACCAAGCACGTTTTCCAAGTTAATCCTCTTAACACCACCTCCATTAGACGTTCGAAAGTGGCTGGAGCATTGCATAACCCAAACGGCATGACCTTGAATTGGTATAGTCCGTTTCCTGTAGAAAAAGCCGTCTTTTCTTTGTCTTCCTCGTCCAGGCCCCAACTTGCCAGTATCCACTCTTTAAGTCGAGAGTGCAGAACCAGCACGAACCTGCCAGTGTGGTTAACGTGTCGTCTATACGTGGCAGTGGGTAGCTGTCCTTCTTAGTGACGTCATTGAGCTTCCTATAGTCCGCGCATAATCGTGTACTACCATCTTTCTTCGTCACCAAAACAACAGGAGATGACCATGGACTTGATGATACTTCGATAACTCCATCTTCTAACATCTTATCTACCATTGTCTCCATTTCTTGTTGTTTGGAAAGGGGAACCCTTCTAGGACGTTGTCGAATCGGTTGGGCATGACCAGTATTAATTCGGTGCTTCACAAAATCCGTTCTTCCACTGTTATTTTTCTCAAAAATACTGCCATGCTTTCGCAGGAACTGCTTATTACAACTGTTTCTCCTCAGATGTTAGGTGATCCCATGGCTGTTTTAGATGTTTTAGTGTTTCTTTGGATGCCATTTGTGTAACAGCTGACGACACTTCATCACATCGGGTGACACTTCTTACAGGTTAGCAGATTTTTCGGGAAAAGATTCGCAATTCTGATCGGTATATTCTTGTCGGTGTTCACCAATAATTGTCCTACTAAGTACCTATCTTGTTTCTTGTCGCCATTTTGTACCAGTCCAACACAGCACCCAGCGATTTTCTCCACTTTACCGAATACGATCTTCTCGGTATTACCAGGTATCACCACAGTTTCCGCTGATCTTACATCCATTCTTCCTGGTCCCTCGTCTGGAGATAACATAAACTCTTCATTTCCGATATTCAGGATATTTCTCTGGTGATCGAACGAAAATCCATGTTGACGAATCACATCCATGCCCAAGATGAAGTCATCTTCAATATCTGCCACTAAAACGCTATGCTGGAACTTCAAATTTCCTAACTTCAGTTCGACGATAGCCTCTCCCCGTACAACGGCCATTTCCCCCGTAACTGTACGTAAACACACTCTTCTTCTCAGAGGCATCAGCTTCAATCCTTGCACTGAGTTAGCCCGCACCAACGATACCATAGCGCCAGTGTCCACTGTCATTCGGATTCCCTTTCCATTGACTTTCCCGTCGATCACCAAACTGTCAGCGGTTCTTCCTAGACTTCTAATGGAAAAAATCCTGGGGGCTCTGTTCTCCCCAGTCAATACTCGCCCCTTAGTATTGACTGATTTTAGTTTTCCTGGTGCCTACGTTCTCTGGATGGTGAACGGGATCGCATTTGAACGCCATTCCTGCCACCTCTAAAGCACCTTATGTCCTGGTATCTTCTCTGGTTCTCTGTCTGGGTGTTGTTGACTCCCTTGTTTATTAGTAGCTCACATAGTTTGTCGACTTTCTTACACATCTCCTCCAAACCTCTGTGAGTGCTTTCGGGCTGTTCCTCGACCGTTACCGATCTTATCTTCGGCCTAGGGATGGCGCTAAAGGCAGCTTCGATTTCCAGCGCCCTGACCAGTGCTTCGCTGCTGGTGGAAAATCGGGATATTTGCAGCGCCCTCTGTAATTCGTTGTCCCTCAGTCCGCTGATAAAGCACTGAGCAGCGAGTTCCTCCCTAAATCCTTCCGGTGCTTCTGGATATGCCAGGTGTACCAGCCGACGTAAGTCTGCTTCAAATTCCTGCAGACTCTCTCCGGACCTCTGCAGGCGTGTCTTGATCTGTGCCTGGTAAAGTTGGCGTCGATGTTGGTCGCCATATCTTCTGTCCAGTGCAGCGACCAAAGTTTGATATTCCTGCTGTTGGGCTGCAGGAATAGTTTGCAGGAGTTCCAGGGCAGGGCCACGCAGCGCGATGACAAGTGCCGCTGCTTTCTCCTGGTCAGTCCATCCATTGGCAGCAGCCGCTGCTTCAAACTGGCGGTGGTACATCGTCCAGGTGGTTTGTCCATCGTAGGTCGGGGCCTTGTTGTTCGCTGTTCCAAAGACGCCAGGTGTCCTTACTTGTACCTTGGTCTTCTGTAGGTCCATCTCTAATTTTTCCATTTTCTGCTGAAGGCGCTCCTCCAGATCTTCTACGACTTCTTGAAGTGGGTCTCTCTTTGTCTTCGTTCCGAATTTTCGATACTCTGTTGAATACGGTCCTGCTCTTCTTGTTTGTCTTGTTCTCGCTGATTTTTAAATCTTCTAAATTTTTCTCGCCGGTCCTGTTCTTCTTGTTTGTCTTGTTGTCGTTGAATTTTCCAATCTTCGAAAATTTTCAAGCCGGCCCTGTTCTTCTTGTTTTTCTCTACGATGTCGCTCCTCGAAACGAATTTCCAAATTACCCAACATTTTCTCAAGCCGGTCCTGTTCTTCTTGACGTCGTAATTTTTCCTCTCTTCCTTATCTTTACGTAGTCTTTCTTGTTCTTCAGCTTTCTCTTCTCATATTCTCCATAAAATCGCCCAATAGTTTGCTTTCCTCCATTTTCCTCGCTTGCTGTCTCGTACCAACCATAAAAATTCCCAAATTCGGTGTAAAAATCGTCCAATCCACTTAATTTCTTCTTAAAATCCTTGAATCGCACTCTCCGGCACCAATTTTTACGCCGGATTCCGTGGGGTCCACTATTTTAAACTCACGATAAAATACTTAACGAATTTATTTTCTCACTTTATACACAATTACTAACTTATAACACACAACAAACTAATTATTTATAAGATTCCTTCACCAAATTGTCCGATTTTTCATTTCCACGCGGTATATTCAAATTCAAATTTCAAAACTGTCTCAGTTGTCGATGGCTCCGGCTTATATACTCTATTGACTGCTTTCGAAATTTCCCCAATTCTCGGAAAGCGTACTTCTTCATACCAGACAATTCTATTGTCTGATTCCCTTACTTCTCGACTTGACTAAAAGATGGCGCCTGAAAAAGTCTTTTAATTTCTGGCGGATACGTTGCGGTTGTGCAGGCAACCAGTAATACATTTTTAATTTCTGGCGGATAGGCCATTTTTCTTGACAATATTTTAAGAACGGTAAGGTTTAAGTGTAATAAACCTTAATCAAATTTACCTTTATTTTAATCGTAGAATCTAAAACTGTAATAATATACAGGGTGTTCTATTTAAAAAAATAGAACTTTGATATTTTTTATTTATTCGGGACAATCTGTATCTTGTAAAAATAATTTTAAATTGTAGCTCTAATAGTCCTTCAACGAACCCAAAACTTACAATTTGTAAAAATCTAATCGTTTAACTACAATACTCCGTGTGTAATATGTGGTGAACAACCCTATATAATTTAGTCAATGTCAAATTATTGTATTTTTAAACGTTAGGCTTTTGTCTCGTTCAAACCAGTTTCAAAATTGTTGGTTTTAAGCTTGATTTTCATGCGTCCGTTATCGGTTAATACTACTCTTTTAGCAAATTTAATCTAACCTTAATAAAAACATAATAGTACAAGAGCTAGCAACGTCGGGATAACGAGAATTTTAAGAAAGCTGGTTCTTTGATATATCATTTGCTATGCTCTCTTAACCCAAGAGCGGACCGTCTGACTACCGGTAGACTATTGCGTTTCAATACTGCGCATCACATATGCACAGGGTATCCCATTTTCGTCTGGTTTATAGGATTTCTCGTTTATGAGTAGTTATACAATGATGCGATTTTCACATTACTTTTCTAGTTTTTTTATGAAACTAAATATGCTACACACATGTTTATCCTAGCCTCCTTAGTTCCGGAAATACAGGGCGAATTTGTGATGCGCAGTAATGAACAGATGTTGAATACAGATGTGATGTGCAGTAGTGAACGCAACGTCTGCGAGAGTCAGACGGTCCGCACTCTGTTCAGGAGAGCATAGCAAAAGATATATTAAAGAATTAATAAAATTAAAATTCTCTCTCGAAAACGTTGCTAGCTCTTAGACTATAGGTTTGTTCTCACAGCGTGCTCCCAACATGTATATAATGGTTATATAGTGGTGTTGAGAAGGTTCCCAGAGACTACCTCCATAGAAATATCGCGCATGCGCGTTTTTTGAAAATATATTTGTTTCTTTCTGACTAACTACTTTAATATTTACCTCTTTTTTTAACATAAAAGCAGATATGATCTTATTGCTCCAAGTTGTCCTACTAGATAATCCAGACCAGAAACAAAAGAGACAAAATGACGCCATCCCTGTCATAGCCTACAAAAGCGTTTGCGTTATGCAAATGACTTTATAGAAATTACTGGCTTAATAAATTCTATTGTGCCTATCCAGAGTACTAAATACATATGCGATATTAAATTTACTGTGTGAAAATCAATTTTACCTCCAAAAAACACATGCGCCCCCAAAAGCAAAATTATTTAATAGATTTTTTTATAAACAAAAAAAATATGGTAAACTTTTTGTAATGAAAGTCAAATTTGTTAATAGGCTTTTTTAATACATAGAAATAACTGGCAACTGGCCAAAATATAGTTTTGTACCAGTTTTTAACGTTATCTTAGAAATACTCATTGTAGCCAAAAATGAAGACATCAATAATAATGGCGTCCATTATATTTAAAGTGCTATATATTACTTTAGGGTCTATAACATACTCATCAACCATTATATAAATTTGGTTACTTAAGGTTGCGTAAATGAGTTTGGGTTATTTAAAACAACCATTTTAGTGTTTTATACAACTAAAGGTGATACAAATCACCATTATAAATGCCGGGGTATTTATGGCTACTTTTGGTCACCCAGAAAACCTTTATGTAACCCGAGGTGTCGACTGTAGCGACTCCCTGCGAACGAAGTTTGACATTACAGCAATTTGATAGAAAATGTGCAGAAAACAAAACACAACCTCATAAAATTGAAATAATACTGTTTTGGTTCAATTTAATCTATATTTAAAGTGGTAGGAGTTTTCAAAAGAGTTCTAGGGTCCTTTGGTATTTTGGTAGAACAGTTATGAATGAATTGACTACAGAAAAAAGCTCTTTAAGTGCAGAATGTGTAATGTTAAAGCGCAAAGCTTATTCTCTTATGTTATGCATTCTTTAATGCCTTAACCAGGCATCTTCCTGTTCCTGATCGTTTTGGCAACTTTCTGTTGGAAATATCTCAGGTTGATCCTGATCTCTGCTTGTGGATGGTAAATTTGCATGTTGGCTTTCAATATTGGTAGATGTAGTTTGAATGAGGTTTGGATTATTCCTATTTTTTTTTAAACTCTGAAGAACCTTTCTTTTGAACGTAGATGTATTTTTGTGTTTTGTCCAGTTTATTTTTTTATTATTTATTATAATACCGAATTGCTTTGCTTGCTAATATATATTTGTTTTGATTATATTAAAAATTTGAGGTTGTGTCATTAGGTTTGATATTCGGCAACTTCAGGTTATATAAAGCATACAACCATTTGAAAGGTGCAAAAAAAAACGATTTAAGGGAACAATGATATAACTTGTAGTGTTATTGGTTACATAATGGTTCAACATAATTTTTTTTATGGTTTATTGGTTACATAATTAAACACCTTTAATTATATAGTGTATATCTTGCGTACCTTTCTAACACCTAATACCAGAAGTTATACAAAATAGATGTGAACACCTTTATAAAACCTTACTATGAAACCTTTAGTAACAAGAACCTCTAGTTTTATAAGGAAAGTGATAAACAACATTTTAAGGTTACTATTAGTGATAAGTAGCCAACGCTACACTTATATAAATCAAAACACTGTAAGATACCAATGAGACATTTATTAAACCTTTATATAACTAACCTTGAGAATATATAACCTAAAGGAACTTAAAATGTTACTTGGGTTGGGCCTGACCCGTTCCTCCATCAGCTCTTCTAGGTCTGTGTCTGTATCCGAAAATTCGGACGCCTCAGTTTCTTCGGAAGATTCAAAATGGCTCATTTCTTTTCTTTATTTTTTGAAGAAAAAAACATCAAACAAAAACAACACACGTTTTGTATGTTAAGTTTACCAATTAATGACGTCGGGTCGCAATACGCATGCGCCGCACACTTTACTTGCAAAAGATCCGCGAACAGGTTTGACTGTCAGCTAACAATCAGAATTTTCTGTGCGAACAGCGTACTGTTGGTTGGAAACCAATCAAAAATTTCTGTGCGAACGCGTTTTATCCTATTGCGCACGATTATCTGTTGGAAATATGTTTCTTACAGCTGTGAGAACAAACCTTATAAGTAAAACAGCAAAATTGTTATAGAAATGATATAAAACAAATATATACAAATATAAAATGACACCAATCACAAGCAAATCATATATCCGATGAACGGAGGCATGAAAATGCAATAAATTTAAAAACTGCGTAATTTTCTAACCAATCGAAGTTTTTAAATTCAACCAATAAAATTACGCAGTTTTTTTTGTCGTATCATCGTATCGTCGGATAACGGATGCATAAACATCAAACTTTATTCGTATGGTTATGTTTATTCAAACCTAAAATAAGTAAAACTTTAAAAACAAATAAAAAACAATCATATACAGAAAATTTGAGTCTTTTTGGTTTTACCTCATTATATCATTGGTATCAGGTAATGATTATTAATTTTGAAGATTAACTTGATATAATATTATTTTAACAGAACGTCTACGATTTTTCTAGACGTATCTGTTGAAAAAAATAGTTTATTGAGTAGCTTGAGTTTTTTTGTTCAGACGACGGAAAGAGATATACTTACCGGAAAGTTAAGCATTTTTTGTCCGTCAGGCAAATTTGTATAATAGTAAATAACAGCAGTGTTTAAAAAAAATAACTATTTTACTTTGTAGATTTTCTTAGAGTGCAAAGGGTGAAATATCCATAAGAGTTTTTCAAAGAAATAATTAATATGTTATACTGATATGAATCAATGTTGCAATTCGATTATTTTTAATATAAAACGTGCTTAAAAATATGTTTTTGCCATGGAACCGGAATAAAATCCGTCTTGTCTCAATTCAGAATGATCGATGGATTTTGGAGCACAGACGTGTATTTACAAAGTTTGAAGAAAGAAAAACTGATTTGACAATCGGAAAATGATTTAGACGTCACCCTATTACTCAAATAATAATCGATTCCGGTGCTATTTCTGGTTGGACGATTTAGATTTTTGGTAGTTAATAGATATTTACGATACAAGTGAGTTAACAGCATCATTAAGATACGCGTCTGAAAGTGGTGTAACCACACAAATATCTTAATGGAGTTAACTCGCGTGATTAAGATCTTCCCATGAGACCTGGTGATCATGCTTTTATTGATAAGTTTTCGTTTTAAGTTAATGTTCATTATAAATTCATTCTTTTGTCTGATTTCGTACGTACAACATTCACGCTGTATATTTTTAAATAAATAATTGTTTTTTAAAAAGACTTTCCTTCCGTCGAACAACATAATTCGTGTATTGTACAATATTTTATCTACGTCTAACTATAAAAACACACAATGAATTTTAAAAATTATTGTAATTAACTATATACCTATACTAAAAATCAATTACTTTTATACCTTTGTTCAAATAACACCATGCATGGCAATGTCAATATGACAGTAAATAATATTGATGTCACTAGTTTAAAAAACGAGCGATTCGGAAAATATTCCCTCAGACATTGAAGAAGAGACATTCAGAGCCATTTCTGGATTGCTTCCAGCAAAGATCGAAACACAAGTATGAATATACATACTCTAAGTATGAAAAATGGTGCACCGAAAAGAAAAGTACACAACTATGGAAATTATTGCATTTATAAAATTCAGGGAAGAGACCAAATACTGGAAGTTGGAGTTAGACATTCTAAAATAAATTTTTGACAATGTCCTATATTCTGTTATATCTGACAAGTATAATCAGCTTATTGTTTTAGCTGATTATACAGCAAACTTTGTTTTTATTCAGCAATTTATACGTTAAATTTATCCCAAAAACAATATTCAGGGGTTTTATCTAGCTTTATCCTCGTATATATTAATAAGTAATCTGCTTAAACTTTCAGTAACTAAAAATGTATTACAAAGTAAAAGATATTAAGGGTTTGGAAAACTTCGAGCAAACTCAATTTGAGTATTAAATTCGGCTTAGTAAGTATTATGCTGTACCAATATTACTTTGATATTATAATTCAGGTTGCCTTATTATCGTGAAACCAAAATGGTAACAATTCAAAAACTACTACAAAAAGTTTATATAGGGAGCTACAAATTCTCGGTAACCATAATAAATACGAATATGGTTAAATTGGGGCGAAGTTGCAGATGTTCACCAAGAAGCTATCAAAAAAGTTATAAAAATTTCAAGGAAACAAAACAAATTTTTTTGAAAATCAATTCTATTTTCTTCTGTCGTTACTTTTTAGAAAATCAAAAAACGAATTGCTCATTCTCATAGCCCCTTTATTAGGGCTATCTAGTTTCTTTAGATTTTGAAATTAGCTGATAATTTGTGAGATACAGAGGTCAACCTGATATTTTTAAATACGGACCTGCATTTTTTGTTTCAGGTTTTGAAAGAACTCGGTCTCCTGAGTACAATGATATGCCACACTTAATATTTTTTTTTTGTTTCAGGCATTTAAACACAATTTATTTAAACTAATTTATCTAAACAATTAGGGGGCATTTTTAAAATAGCCGAAATTTGTTTTTTCGAGATATCTAGTAAGCCACAAACAAAAATTCAAAGGCGCATATGTTTGTCCTCACAATACTGCAATTTTTTCCCATTGACCGACTCTCTATGCCAGTAGTTTCCAAGATATCTATAAAGAACATCGTATAAAACTTACCCTGTATATAGTTGGCCTATATTGTGTCATTTTAAATCCAGATACTACTTCAAAATTGATGTGATTCTCCTCAGAGAATCTGATGACATAGCGTCTGCCTAGAATCGATTCATAAGTTAGATGAAAATAGGCTATATACATATAATAGTAAAACTTTTATGGTATGCTTATACTGCAAATTTTGATTATAGCTATTTAAATTTCAATAATATTTTGCTACTAAAAAACTGACCTGTAAACAACATAAATTTTACTGGAATATCAGTAAAATTGGTGTATCAGTGACTTGCTTTAATGCCAGTAAAATTGATTTAGTTTACAATTTTTACATTCCCAAATAAGCAAATGAAATATTGGTAGAGGAATTATTGTTGCCACCGTTTTTTGAGACAAATGTTCAATTTCAAGACAAAAAAAATGGTGTCACCATACAGGGTGTCCCATATAAATAATCAAATTTTCTCTTGGTAATTCTTAAATTATTAATTTTAAAAATATGATACTTAAACTATTAAATTCTACGTAAAAAGGTGCTTTGAAAATGTTTTCATAAAAATACGAAATTTTCCATAGTAAAAAAAGTTAAAGCGATTTGTTAAAAATGCACATTTTGACCCACCCTGTACATATAAATTTTAAATATTTCTTTGCGGAATTTCTTTAAAAATTCTCTTTGCTTATAACTTCCTATGTCTGATGTATACGATTAATTCTAAATAAATTGCTTTGGAATTCTAGCACAAAATAGTGTTTAATGCAACATTAAATTTAAAAATGACTACAATTTATATGGAAATTACACTTTGCTACATTATTGTACTGCTTCGTTCTCCAGTGTATCCGTATATAGGTCACTATATAATTTAAATTAATTTAGGTTATTTTGTCTTTTACTTTAATTAATGTAATCCAAATAAGAATTTTAATTATATTCTTATATATATTTTATTAATAATAAACAAAGAAAAACAATATATTTAATAGAAACACAAATATAATTTAAATAGAAAACTTTCAAAATATATTTCAAATTTTAAAAATATTTTCATAGATATACAGAGATCTCGATAGAGATTGAAATATACTTTAACACCAATGACCTCTAAATAAAGTAGACCCGGCATTTCATTCATAAAAAGAGAAAGATCAGAATCAGACATTCGTTTCCTGTTCTATGCGAGTGGGAACAAGACGGGCAGATCGCAGTCATGAAGGATTCCCGAGAAAATGGCAACGCTGTTCAGAGATCTTGAGAATGTGTGCCAGTGGCGTAGTTACTTTGATTGTAATATATAATTTAATATTATATTCTCGTAAATATGATTTTTGGATACGATGTATTGTTGTGCTAGATGGCTCTTCAAATTTTGAAAATGACTACTTCTATACTCCAATCACTTCTATACGAAAACAACTCATTGAAATTATGATACGCACATTTCCATAGTAATGTCTGTAAATTGCTCCAGTAGTAATATAATCCATCAAGCGTTCAATGAATGCGAGCCGAAGACGACTTTTATAAAACATTTATGTGAATTAATGGTATTATTTTGATTGAAGCAACGGTGAAAAATGAGAATATTTTAAAACTGTCGTGACGAATTGCAATTTAATATTAGGTATAAAAATATTACTATTTATAACAACAATAATAAAGATCTTTGTTAAACAAAAGAAAATTTCTAAAATATTTACTTATTTCTGGATCAGTTTCTTCGCGGATAATCGGGAATACTGAATAAATAATTAACTATTCAATAAAACATATCAAACAAAGACGCATTCATCTTTTAAACTATAAAAAATTTTTTAGTCTTAATAAACAAAACAAAAAATACATTCCTCTATTACAAAAATTATACTATCAAAAGAAACGGCGTCAAAAATGACAATCGGTGATAATTTTGGCAAGGTGATATGTCATGACCCCTACTCTTGTTTATTTTTTAATGACACTTACTGGCAGTAGTACGCCTTAAGGTTGTATTTGATTTTTAAATGGTGTAATATAAATTCGAAAAATTTTTTTTTGGATATCGATTTGTGTTTCTGGAAACGTTCTATCCTTTTATAATTTTTCTATAATCAGTATTAGGTTTTGACAAGTTTTATGTCAATTTTTAATAAATGACATCTAGAAATAGACCTCGCCAAAATTATATTCGATTGTTATTCCCAGCAGTCTTTGACGCCGTTTTTTTTTCGATCATACGGTATTTAGTATGTAATATCCATTATATAAATCTATTTTGATTTTACACTTAAAAAATCATCTTTAATAACTAAAAATCCTAATAACAATCAGTATGATCGAAAAAAAGGCGTCCAGTTGGCTTAGAAATGAACATCGATGACATTCCCCATATACGCCGTTTTTTTTTCGATCATATGGTATATCACTATTGAACATTTTTCGTAATTGTGACATCTTTTTTTATATATTTTTTCAACAAATTAATATTCGCATTTGTATACTTGGCTTTGATAATATTTAAATATTATGATCAAGATATTCAATAAAACCAAACGTGACGAAACTAACTTAATGTAATGGTTCGTTACTTATAACGGTACATTCCAAAACTGTGTGATTTACTAATATTTCCAAAGATTTTTTCCTATTTTACCTTTCGGCACCGCACTGATGTAACATAGCCTTACTCACCTTCGAAATAAAACTTCTAGGTTTAAATCGTCTCTATTTTTGCAAATTAAGCAAGTTCGCACCATTGTCTTATTGCTTCTGAATAAAATCACTAAAAGTAATACCACAAAACACTAAAATATCTGGAAATCACCTCATAAAACATTTCGAATTCGAACTGGATGTTTTGTTGGCTGCCTGAATTTAGGAGTAAAGATAGTAAAGTGCGTACGTTTTCAGTATCAGCTGGCGTTGCGACGTTGTCGATTGTTTTATGTTAAATTTCTTAAAATCTAAAAATTATAATTGCAGAAGATTTAAATAACGGCTAATGCTGATTGGGAGTAGTTCGTGATACTAGGCTACCTTTAATCATTATCGGCTTAAAGTATTCTACGACGTAATCTATATTTGGAATTCCTGGTTTACAATGTGGGTTATCTATCCCCGTACGTATACGTAGGTAAGATTTCCTTTTAAATGCGGTCGAAGTGGAAATTTGGCATACATGCAATTTTCTAAGGCAATGATGGATTTCGCCAAAATGTAAGTCGCCGGGTCTAATTTATTTCGATGTCATTGTTTAACACAGAGGTTTTGATTTGTTGAACGTATAAATATATTTGTTGAAAAATAGTTATTTTTTATACAAGACGATAAAGTGGTATTTTCTATTTTATTAATATATGATAATGCAATTTTATCGTCGTGTATAAAACAATATTTTTTTTCCATAGCGAGTTACGTTTTAAAAAATGTTCAGAAATTATTATTTCAAGGAATTTATTACGAGTAGAAAAAATATTGTGCTGGGTTGGCGTTGGTTTCTATGATATTTGACAAATAAATAAAGTTGTATCTTTAGTTGTCAGTTTTGAGTCAATATTTTTTCATTCTCTTTCGTGTCGATTGCTGATTGAATTGGAGCCAGAAATGGCTCGAAACGAAATAAGTAAATTACCAACAGATATTTAGGCTGAGGCGACAAACGTCATATCCAAACTACTTCCATTTAAATCCCGAATAACTTATGAAAAGGAATACAAAAATTTTCAAAAATGAAAGCAATTAAAAAACGTGCGAGAAGAAATAAAGTTTTTTTAACCTATCCTCACTGTTGAAGTATCATTTAATCTATCCTTGCGGTTAAAGTACTATTTTATCTACTATTTTTGATAGATAAGGCAATTTTAACAGTTGTTTCATAGAAAAAAGAGGATTTTTAATACAGGCTAATATAAATGTATGGATATAACATAAGTAAAAATTAAAATCAAATAATAAAGAATAATCATATACAGAGAGTTTAAGGCTCTTTATTTTTACCTCACTAAGCCCACGGCCACACAGAAAGCGTTTTTTGCGTGAAGCGTCTTTAGCGACTAAAACAAAATAACAGGATTATATAGGAGCGGCCACACCAAAAGCGTGTAGCGTTCGGCGTGTCTCGCAAAAAACGCAAATGAAAATAAATCAGTTTGTTTTCTGTAGCGTCTTTAGCGTTTTCTAATATGAGACCCCGTCATAGGCGGACGTTATATTTAATAATACAATAAAAATAAATTAAATAGTATGCATTTTTTTTTCATTTTAGGTCCTTATTATTTCATTTTAGGTCCTATTACCTAAAAATATTTTTATAAAGAACAACTACTGTTTAGGAAGATTTTATTGAATTCAAAAATTTGAAGGAAATGTTTGAAAAAGTCTTTGAATAAGAAGACTAAGGAAGGAGCATATCAAAAATATTAGGTACACCGCGATGGGCCTCAACTATGGCCGACTTAAATTCCGGTTTATCAGTGTCGTTCTAATTTTATTTAAAATATGTAAAACTATGATGTAGGGTAGAGTCAATAATTTGTTATTTTATTTTACGTTGTGAATAAATGCTGGTAGTTATTAAAATTGTTATAAAAATATATAATTCTAATAAAAATAGATAAGTTATAATAAGTATTTATTAACAGAAACATCCGATACGCTACTGAAGCAGGTAAGTCAAATTAACGTATCTAAATTCTTTGACATCATGTTGACATCTAATCTTTGACAAGTAATAAATAAAAGCTAAAATGCAAGAAAAATATATAATTTAGTTAATTTAAGTGAATTTCATAAATGATCGGTTTACTACACGTATGTATATTATATAGTCACTTACTAGCGAAAAGTTGTTCCATTATTTCACTCAATTTTTGCCGAGATCTACCGCACGCTACACAACCAACTATTTTTTTTATCTTTTTCGATAAATCGCGATAGTGTCACTGTTAATTTAAGTTCTGCCACAATTTCCATCTAGATTTACTACCTTTATACAACTATCAGTAGTAGAATAAATAATAAATAACATAAAATAAGCTCCGTAAAGACTGACAAATCCACAAAATTTCAAATCAAATTCAAATGTGTCAAATGAATCGTCAAACAGAACTGTCAAGGATCCCCACCCTAGAGAGCTTTTATGGTGGCTTTTCCGCCCACCATGCATGAATACATGGATAGCATTATGCTCCTTTCTTAGTCTTCTTATTCAAAGGAAAAAGTGTAGTTTGAAATGTTGAAAAAGTAATAAATTAAAGGAATATTTTCTTACGCGTAAAAATACTTTTTTATGCGTAAAATGTGTTTTTTTCTGCTTAAATAAGGTTTTTTTAACAGAAACAAATAGTTTTTGACGCGTAAAAAATAGTTTTTTACGTGTAGCCAATAGTTTTTTACACGTAAAAAATATTTTTTTGTGTAAAAGAGTTTTTTACTAGAAAAAATAAGTTTTTGACGCGTAAAAATTAGTTTTTTACGTCTAACAATTAGTTTTTTACACGGTAAAAATATTTTTTTGCGTAACAAAAGGTTTTTTACCATAAACAATAAGCCTTTGACGCGCAAAAAAATAGTTCTTTTCGTGTAACAAATAGTTTTTTACACGTAAAAAATATTTTTTTTTTGGGTAAAAAGTTTTTTTACCAGAAATAATAAGATTTTGACGGGTAAAATTTAGTTTTTTACGTGTAACAAATAGTTTTTTACACGTAAAAAATATTTTTTTTTGCGTAAGAAAGGTTTTCTAACAGAAACAATAAGTTTTTGACGCGTAAAAAAATAGTTTTCCACCAGTAACAAATAGTTTTATACGCGTAAAAAATAGTTTTCTAGCAGTAACAAATAGTTTTATACGCGTAAAAATAGTTTTTTACGTGTAACAGTTTTATTCGCGTAAAATAATAAAAATAGTTTTTTACGTGTAACAAATGTTTTTTTACACGTAATAATTTGATTCACTTTTACAAAATTTGTATTAAAATATCAATTTTTTTGATAAACACCTGGACTACTCACAAATACACGTCCCGCCACTATGTATTTCTAAGCCGTTAACACGTTTCGTCACAACGAGCTCGTCTGTCAGAGCCGTCTCACTAGCTCGTATGTCACGGTCTTGAATTTTTACTCCCAGCGCGCATAAAGAAGTTTCACCCAAAAATGTTTCATAAATCATGTCCTAAAATTGCATTAACAACTATAAGTATTTACTATTCTATTATACAATTATAATTATTTATTATATTATAATTATAATAAGTACTAACCACAACACTACAACATAAAAAAACTATACACATATAAATTAAAATTCGTAAAATAAATGTCAAATAATAATTATTATTTTTACACACACCACTGGCACTAGCAGTAGATTATGTTTGTCTCCGAATATATGCCCCGGCCCGTCCACAATTCAATCCCAGCATCTTTTATCTTCGTCTCTTCAACGCTAACGGCGCCTATCTCGCCTATCTCTTTCTCACTGGATTGATTGTTGGACGGGCCGGGAATCCACAAGCTTGCGACGTTACTAATTGACATCTTGAGGGTACCTCAGGGTTCCATTTTGGGACCACTCTTGTTCCTTATTTACATCGCTGATTTGAAAAATAATGTTGTGGATTGCGAACTGCATCAATTTGCCGATGACACGCAAATATATGCAACTTACACTGCTGAAAATGCAGCAGCTGTTTACAATAATATTAATTCTGCTCTTGAGAAAATAAGTAAATACTCATTGAATCATGGTCTTCAGTTGAATCTTGGCAAAACTCAAATGATTTGTTTTGGTAGGGTACCCTTAGCAAAGGGATTATCTGTTAAACTGAATAACGAAATTATTGTGGTGATTTATTGTTTTTAGAATGACATATCATCTGACAACTTTTGACATTTTTTGCATATGATTTATTTGAAATTATTACCTTGCAGTTCGCAACGAAAATTTGACTCGAAATACTAAGTGTGTGGTATCAAATTATTCGTAAAAAATGCTTTTTCCAAATATGCTATTGAGCCACCCTAGTCCCGTTTGAAAAAAAAATGAGATATGATTAAAAATACGATTTAAGCATTTTCTGACTGGCCAGGACAAGACACTAAAAATATTAGACGATCAAATGTATTTTTCTAAGGCTCCTTGATTAAGAATTAGTGTTTTTAACATAGGTATGGCTCTCTAGATTGAATTTACAGTAGGTACAATTTTTTATTAAGTAGGTACAGTTATTATTATTAAGCGAGAATGTCAAAAGTTGACATATGATATGTCATTCTATTCATAATTTCATTTTCTATCGAATAAAGTAAAAAAATACCGAGGGTGCCATTTAAAAATCAAAAGTTGTAGTCATTTCCGTTGAAACAGGAAGTGGCGAAAAACAATTGAATATGTCAATCAACCCTAATTTATGTCATATACTAACTTACCAAATCTCGTTTTTTTTATCTCAAAAAATATAAAAGTTATAGGGTGAGCCACTTTTGAGACGCACCCGGTATACATTTTTTTAAGAATTATTGTTTTCGTCAAAAATATGAAATCGATTTCTGTCTTTTGGCCAGACATTCGGTCGCCAGATTCTCTATTTATATCGCCTAGAAAGAAACGCAAAAATTAGAATCCGGTCATAGAATAACAGAATATGGGCCAAAACTATATAAAGTAGGTTGTTTTCGACTTTTAAATTGGAAAAACGCCAAGTAGAGATACTAGTAGAAGTAAGAATGTATTTTCCAAATGTATTTTAATCCGTTCTAATTCAAATGTAAGAAGAATTAAGGTTGATTCTCACTATACCTTCCGTTTCCATTCCATATTCGTTCCGTATTTTTATTGTATTGACGCTATACGTAAGCTTCCGTTCCGTATCAGTTCCATACTTTTTATTGTACAAGTTATATCATTACGAAAGTTTTATTTTAAAAATTTGTATCTTTTGAAAAAGGTGATAGATTTAATTAAAAGGCGAAAGAATAAATAAATATCAGCAAAATTTTAACAGAGCTGGTACAGATGTAAGAACTTGACAACGCTGTTTCCGATACGCTTCAGTCCGTCCGCAAAAAAAAGGAAGGAAAGGATATGGAACGGAAGGGATAGTGTGCATTGTCCTATTCATGTACATGATATAATATTTTATGTAAACGGAAGGGAACTGATACGGATGGTATAGTGAGAGTCAACCTTTAACAGTAATCAACCTCGCCACTACAAGAAAATTTTTGTAAACACTCTTTTGATTTTAACAGAACGTCAACGGTTTTTTTGTAGACGTATCTGTTTTAAAAAAACTAAAGTGGTCTCGAATAGCTGAATTTAAATATTTTAAATAGTTTTTTTCTTTATTCTTTGTATTTTTTTTGCTTCCGACGATGGAAAGAGATAAACTTTCCCAAACATTAAGCATTTTTTTGTTCGTTAGGCAAATTTGTCTTGCTAAAATCTTCCCTGCATGGGTCTTCCCTGACACATTGGTGCATAAATTAAGTAATCCCACCTTTCCCGTATAATATTTAAGAAGGATAAATACACATTTAATGGTCTCATTGCATTGTGACTCTGGAATAATTTCACTTGTCTTGGAAAGGTAGGATAGAGGAAGATCACACGACAAGGACGACGACAGCTATTCAACAGGAATTTCTGAACAGTACTTGAAAATCCACAAACACACAGTCAACGGGCAGATTAAATTTGCTCCGTCGCGTCTTCGAGTTTCCCTGTCGATTCGTCGCTGTCTTCATTTACTTCGGTGCACACTGGAAACCTAATTATCTTCGCGATAGCCGACTCCGATCCTTACTTTCCTCCTTCCTATATATCGTCACATATATCGCCTTTTGACGATACTATTGGCCGGACAACTTTATTTGTTCCTAACCTGTTATCCGATAGATATCCACTTGACGTTTTCAACTGAAATGTTAGAAGCTTTCTTTTAAATTCTTTTGTGTCACTTGACACTATTTATGTCATTTTCAGTAAACTTAAATAATATGTACTTTGATTGAATCAACATATTGGGTGAAAAGATTAAGTTTTGTCTATTGCCACAGCCGGCGTAATTATCACAGAAAATTGTCGTGGATACTGTTTTTGATTTTTAGTTTATTCTTTAAATATTTTATGAGAATATTTCACTTTAGGTCCCTAAATTTAAGAAATATCTTATGAAACGAAGTAGATATTCTGAATTTTTAGACAAAAACAAAAAGCTTGAAGTGAGGAAAAATGCATTTTTTCGTAAAAGTTTCGTATTATTTGCTCCAGTTGATATGTGATATAGTTTTTTTTAAACTCTGATTTGATTTTTTTTTATTTTTTTTTATCTGCAATAAACCTTACCTATATGTTTTTAACATATACACAATTACGTCTCGTTATATTTCGTACAGTAAAAAAATTATACAGATCAACTGTGAATAGTGCTGAGTGACAACGAAACATTAGCAAGCAACAGGGATGTCAATGAGCGGCGAGATCGATTCAAATAATTTTGTTTTCGTCGCTCTGTCGCGCTGTAGAAAATAATAGATTCTCAAAAATTAATAGATTTAGTATTTGTAAGAGAGATTTTATGGGATCAGAAAGATAGTAATCACCATAACCGGTACATTTTAGATAAGTTATGAGATGTAGTGGCAACAAATTTTCGTAAAGATTATAAAACTTGTCACACTCTCTCCGGTATTTGAAAATTTCATGTACACTACACCTTCTGGTTTGTTGGTTTCGAATTAACCCAATGTTTGCAACACTACTGCGTAGAATTTTAGCCACTTTTAATATTTTAAATTATCAATAAGCCAATGAAAATAATAAATTTGCAAGTACCTCGCTATTTCCCGCCGCTCTGCTATGTTTTAGCACCTCAGGCTTGCTCGACGCGGTATCGCGATGCTTGCTCGCCGCTATCCTTGTCGCTTTACTATATTCTTAGCCTTAGTGTGCGAACACAGTGCAAGCAGGTTTGCCGCTTTCTGGTAGCCAGCGCCAATCTGGGTACCTATTCTTGACATCGTTCGCAACTTTGCGTATACGCATCACGTGTATAGTTATAAACAGGGTATCCCAGAAATAAGTGCAAGTATTTTAAAGGGTGGTAGATCTCGATAAAAGAAACATATTTTCTCTTTATCGTTTTTCAAATAAGTCCAAAATAACGGAGTTATTTTACTTTGAAAATTTCCAAAAAAAAAATGATTTTTTGCTAAAATTTTGAGAACCTTCTTCATGTGCCTCTCCTCATCGGAGGTTGGCGACCATCAATTGGAATTCCTCCCTGTCTGAGCCAAACGGATAATTGCACTTGCCTCTCCTATATTAAACCACTGGTGCAAATTCCGCAAGCAGGAAAACCGTTTACGCCCGATGCCTCGTCGTCCTTCAATCTTTCCCTCAACGATCAGCTGTAAGAAACTATATTTGTTATTTCGAAAAATATGACCAAAATATGCTGCTTTCCATCGTTTTATTGTAGTCAATAGTTCTTGGTCCTTACATATTCTTTCCAATACTTCGATATTTGTTTGAGAACCACTGGATCTTTTCTGGATTTTCTTTCTTATAAATTTAATCTACTACCTATGTTGCCATATTATCAAGAAATTATTTTTTGAAATAAAAACTAAAAAAAAATTGCAAAAAAATTTCAAAAATATTTTCAAAAAATTCCGAATTTTCAAAAAAAATATTTAGAAAAAAACCTCATAGGCGTGTTTCTGGGGTTGAACTATACTACCAGTTAAGTTAAAATACTTGCACGTATTTCTGGGACACCCTGTATATGGTTACATAGTAGCGCCGCGCCGCGCCGCCTTGCGCTTATAACCTTGAGAAATTAAAGCGTGTTATCAAATCGGTTAGTTCACAGTAAAAGCAGGTAGGAGCCGTCAACCAGCGTTCGTCGGCGTTCTCGCTTTTACCGGAACGAAAATGTATTTATTTCTGCTTTGGCAGGCGCCGACGGCGCACAGAGGGTGTTAAGAACTAAAAGTTGGCCAAAATTATGTTTTATGATTTTTTTGCTTTTTTGCTAGTAATATTAATTATTAGAGGACAGGGTGCTAATATGGAACCTCATTTTGTTTTTCCTACACAATATTTTTTCCTCTACTCTGAAACCCTCCGATCAAATAAGGCCACGATCAAATAAGGCCATTCTGTGCAAAACCAAGCAATTGGATGAGGATGCTAGAACAAGAAAGTAATTTGTATATTATAGACGATATTTGAGCGAGGATGGGTGTTATAGGGTAAAGACTATTTCCTTTAAGAATCTATTTAAATCAATGTTTTTTTGGCAGTGGCAAATATTCGCAAGATTTTTGTACATATTCCAAAGCTGGAGACTTTAAGCATTGAACGGATACTAATTTCAATGCGGAATATTGCCGAATAGTCTTACACCTTATAAAAATGCCTCTGATTTTTTAAATATAAAACATTATAAAGAAATAGAATAGAAGGAAACGTTTCAGAAAAAAAATATGGCATAAAACAGGACTTGCCAGCTGGCTCTGTATTCATCATGACAGTTATTATAAACAATTTGCAAAAAAAGCACTACAAACAATTCCACTATTTTATAATCTTAGAAATTAGAAATATTCAGAATACACTCAAGATAATTCATACTTATAATTGAAATATATTATTTATTTGATAGTCAACTTAAAACGACTTAAAAAAAAGCTAATAAACGCGCTTACATTTAGTATTTATAGATTTGTATTCAGTTAAGATAAAAAATGAAAATAAAAATATTTCACTTTTGGCCAGGTTTATAGGCCAAATACCCCTATGTGCGGGGCCGGCGCGGCGGGAGCGGCGTTTGGATATGGTTAGGTTAGGTTAGGTTAGTTAATCAGGTAAATTTCCTCTTAATTAACTACTTCCGAACCCTGCTCGCATCTCCGAAAAAGCCATATAACAATACACGGCATATACGCAAAGTTACGCATCACGTGTATTGTTATATGGCTTTTTCGGAGATGCGAGATGTGAGCGATATGTGGTCAAGAATAGGTCCCCAGAGACGGCGCTGGTTGCCGGAAAGCAGAAACCTGCCTCCACTATGTTCGTACCCTTAAGCTGTGCATACGCTGCTTGCTCGCCGCTTTTTGCATCGTACTCTTTACATTTTAAATTCTCAATAAGCAAATGAAAATAATAAATTTGCACAAGTATCTCGCTATTCCTCGCCGCTCTACTATGTTTCAGTACCCCGAGGCTTGCTCGACGCGGTATCGCACTGCTTGCCCGCCGCTATCCTCATCTCTCCACTATGTTCTTAGCCTTAGGCCTTAGGCTAAGAACATAGTGGAGCGACGAGTATAGCGGCGAGCAAGCAGCGCGACATCGCGTCCAAAATAAACCTGTAAAGACAAGTACGTGCGAACATAGTAAAGCGATCTGCTCGAGCGGGGAGACCGATTCAAATAATTTTGTTTTCGTCGCTCTCTCGCGCTGTAAAAAATGATAGATTCTCAAAAATTAATAGATTTAGTATTTGTAAGAGAGATTTTATGGGATCAGAAAGATAGTAATCACCATAAACGGTACACTTTAGATAAGTTATGAGATGAAGTGGCAACAAATTTTCTTAAGATTATAAAACTTGCCATACTTTCTCGCGTTTTTGAAAACTTTATCTAACCAAATGTTTGCGGCACTACTGCTCAGAATTATAGCCACTGTTAACATTTTAAATTCTCAATAAGCAAATGAAAATAATAAATTTGCACAAGTATCTCGCTATTCCTCGCCGCTCTCCTATGTTTCAGCACCTCGAGGCTTGCTCGACGCAGTATCGCGCTGCTTGCTCGCCGCTATCCTCGTCGCTCCACTATGTTCTTAGCCTTTTAGTCGGGAACTATTGTAAACTAAAGATCTAGTTCAAGGAACTATTCCTCTGGAGGAACTAGAACTAAGGAACTAATTCCTCCCAGGGAACTAGAATTCCCACCTCTAGCGTCGGGCATCTGTAGCTCCTATAATAAAAAAATTAGAAATTTGGTATTTGGTAAGTGCCAATTTTTTTTATATTTAAAGTATTTCAAAACTGTATTAGTAAACGCTTGTGTCAATATCAGTCTGGTATTTTATCGTTGAGATCAAATTATTAAATCAACATCAACTTATTGAATTAACAAAGAGCAACTTTGTTAATTTAATAAGACTTAAAATAATCAGACTTAAAATAAATCTAAATTATTTTTACAGCAATAGTTAAAACACAACAGTTTCCTTTAATAAGTTAATCAATTTATTTTTTTCCTTTTTTTAAATAATTATTTAGATATTGCATTGCTTGAAAATTAGAATGTTGCTGCTTAAACCGTAATTACTCAGTGTACTTTACCAACCCCGTTATCCGGAAAGCAAATGGCGGGATTTTGTACGGTGACAATCCGCCCGCTAAAGACATTAACAAACTTTTTAGTTCTTTCTTATTTGATGGCTTAATCCAGGCCGGCGGCAACAATCATTTATCAACAAAACAATGCGCGGCCTATAACAAGCGAACACAGCGAGGGGAAATGGGGCAAATTCTTTCAGTGCGAATGCAGACTCCCCTATTGTTCGGCGCACCCACCTTGTTATCATTGAAGCCCTCTAGTCGTGCCTATTTCACCACTTACATTCCGTTCCATTTATTTAGGAAAAAGAATCGCCACCAGATTTTGCGTCAACTTTGAAAAATTAATGATGGACCCTAAATGGATGCCGGTGTTGGATAAAGATACTTTCTCGATTTTTTTTTGGTATATTTCGAGATTTTGTTTCATCACTTAGGCAGTATATAAAATTTGATATTTTAATATATTTATTTCTCCAAAAAAAATCCTATATGGGTACTTCTCCACTGCACTGCAAGAAAATCTACAATAATATACAATATTACAATATAGAATAGTTATTTTTTTGTTGTTAACACTTCTGCATTAAACCCAAACGGACACTACTTATCAGAAGTTAATAACGCCAAAATTATAATGAAAGAAGCGATAGCCTCTAAAAGAAAAATAAAAGAGGCTCTTTTAATACAATCTAATAAGAATAAATGTATTGCTCATACATCTGTAGATGTTAGTAATGTATGGCAATCGCTTCTTTGATTTTAAAGAACATAACATAAATAAATATAACATACGTAAAATTTAAAAATAATCATACAGAAAGTTTGAGGCTTTTCGGGTTTACCTTATTAAGTAATTGTTATCAGGTAATAATTGTTAATTTTGCAGTT
>NW_022146745.1:60364-71371 GCF_002938485.1 Sitophilus oryzae | reverse complement strand
GTAGCAAAACATTATTGATCTCAACTTTGAAATTTTTTGTAATACCCGTCACTCGAGCCTTGCTGGATTCAAAAAAAAGTACACAAGATTTCGAAGTATTTAATTTCAGATTATGATCTGTAGCAAATTTATCAATCCTATTTATATCAATATTATATTGTAAATTGGATATTTTCTCCCCTTTTTCTCTTTGTTTATTGTGTATATTAATGTTTAAAAAAAAGTAAATAAACTATTTTGATTTGATTTGATTTGATTTGATTTTTAAACAATTCCAAACGTTCCAAGTAATTAAAAAAGATTTAAAATAATACCTTGTATGTAATTATATATCGAGAAACTACGGTTACGCTCGTTGAATTTGACACTTAACCTCGTTGACATTTGACCTCAAATCCAAGGACACAATAAAGAAAGAGAGAGATCCTGTATTATAGATCTGGGAAAACACCGATTCAGGTCTAAGGAGATACCAAGTTAAAGAGGTGGAGAAAATGAAGAGAGATCCTCCAGCCTCCACCTCAAAGGTACTTGAGCCAGAAACAAGCCCCTCGACTGTGAAGGACACGTAGGGCTAAGCCTCAAACGGGGCGAAGGTAGATGTTCACTCCTTAGAGGATGAACAGTTCGCTCCTTAGAGGATGAACAGTTAGTGCCAGAGGAGGACCGGAAATACCCTGTCCCCCCTACAACACAAAATTATTATCTCTTAATGCGCATTCCCACGACTCGTGTACTTAACAAACATTTGTTATTGGAATATAGTTGCCATGTCGTGAGAACGGTTTCCTTGGTCACTCGTGGCGTCCCCACACTCTGTCGGTAAATATACCCCGAGTCAAAGGATCACAATAATTATTCGTACACTTGCCAAATGTACTTGCCCAGCCTTGTCTATACTTGCCGAGGCGCAAATAATTGTACTGTTATAGAAAATGTCCCGTTTATTTCCGGATCGTATTGTTTTTCAAATTAATTGCGAATAATTTAAAACGTTAAAACAATAATGATTATATAATATCAAATTTACATTAATAACTTCAATAATGGCGAGTGGACAAATGAAGACTACACGGGGAAAACCAGATATGTCACATTTTCATAAGATAGCGATACAACTTTATAGATAAATGTTAACATCATTCGATAAAAAAGAAAGCAATAATACGCTTAATCCCAGAGATATTACAGATTGGTTATTTTGCCGTACAAAGGAAAAACCAGAGTAGTCCACGTGTAAATGGAAAAAGCCAGAGATGTACTTACGTATAGGCGACAAGCATGCCTCTTGCAATTAGTATTATATGTTATAAATTTATGTATTGTAATAAAAATCTACTTAAATATTAATTTTCTTCCTATAACAAACAAATAATAGTTTAGATTTAGGTTTTATACAACCTTTAATTGGACATCCCTGGTTTTCCTCTGTTTTGTTTTGCATTTTGACATTTTTATTTCGGTATTTCAGAATATGGCGATAATTCAGAATAATTCAGAATTGGTAGTAATATATCTTATTCTAATTATTCAACCAAAAATAACATATTTCTTTAAAAACACTAAATTGCATTTTTTTCGGCTCTAATTAAAATGGGCAAAACTTTTTGGGCAAAAACGGTTTTCCCGTGTAGTCATCAAGATTTATACAAAAATGAGCCCTTTATATGGATGGCCAAATATAAAGAACATTGAAATCGTATTGAAGTGTACAGTAAAAGAACTTAAAAAGAATCACGAGCAACGACAATTTCGGGACGACCGGTATCCATCGATGCGACTATACTGTTTACTTGCCAAGGATTTAAACAATGTTTCTGCTGGCGTACTTGTTGAAATGGACACGTCGTGTGAAGGCGGATTCTCACGACTGGCGTACTTGACAAACATTTGTTATTGGAATATACTTGCCATGTCGTGAGAACGGGTTCCTTGGTCACTTGTCGCGTCCCCACTCTCTGTAGGTAAATATAGCCCGAGTCAAACGATTAATCATACACTTGCCAAGTATACTTGGCCAGCCTGGGCCAGCCTTGTTTACACTTGCCGAGGCGCAAAAAAACGACTGCGCAAATAATGTTACTGTTATAGCGTATGTCTGATTTATTTCCGGATCGTAGTGTTTTTCGAGTTAATTGTGGATAATTTAAAACGTTAAAACAATAATAGATTATGTAATATCAAATTTACATTAATAACTTCAATATTCCTTTTCACAGCAATAAATGGAGTGGACAAATAAAGACTACACGGGAAAAACCAGACATGTCACATTTTCATAGAAATTAAGATACAACTTATAGACAAATGTTAACGTCATTCGAAAAAAGAAAGCAATAATACGCTTAGTCCCAGAGATATTACAGCTTGGTTATTTTGCCGTACAAAAGAAAAACCACAGTAGTCCACGCGTAAATGGCAAAAACGACAAGCATGCATCTTGCAATTAGTATTATATTATTAAAACAAGGGATATTACAGAAAATAAACGTCGAAAATCAAAAACACAAACAAATTTATTCCGCTCGAAACTTGCCGAAGCTTACAATAAACAACAATAATCTCGACTGACCGAAAAACATAGATGAATCAACAAATCTCTCAAAAACATCATCTGACACGATCAATACAAAAATATTATCCTTATGTAACAATCTTAAAGGTATACACATACGTAATTAATTTATGTACGTATATACGGAATATTTTTTTCGTTATCAATATGGTTATAAATTTATGTATTGTAATAAAAACCTACTTAAATATAAATTTTCAACAAAAAAAATAATAGTTTATATTTAGGTTTTATACAACCTTTAATTAATTGAACATCTCTGGTTTTCTCCTGTTTTGTTTTGCATTTTGTCTATTTTTTTTTAGATTATCTATTTAGATTTTTATTTCAATATTTCAGAATATGGCGATAATTCGCAATATTAATAATTCAAAATTGGTAGTAATATAAATATTTTTCTAATTATTCAACCGAAAATAACATATTTCTTTAAAAACACTAAATTGCATTTTTCTCGGCTCCAATTAAAATGGACAAAACTGGGTTTTCCCGTGTAGTCTTCAAATGATGTTGTTTTGGAATTTATGGATTTATACGAAAATGAGCCCTTCATATGGATGGCCAAACATAAAGAACCTAGAAATCGTATTGCAGTGTACAGTAAAAGAACTTAAAAAGAAAAAAGAATCACTAGCAACGACAATTTCGGGACGACCAGTATCCATCGATGCGACTATACTGTTTACTTGGCAAGGATTGTAGGGGTACTTGGCAAATACGCAAATATTGGCGTACTTGCCAAGTACACTTGCCAATGTAGTATAATGTGGGGATTGGTGGGGATACTTGCCAAGTACGCAAATATTGGCGTACTTGTCAAGTACGCCAGTCGTGAGAATCCGCCTTGAGCGTCACACTTGCCGATGTTGTTTACAAAGTGGGGACTGGTGGGGATACTTGCCAAGTACGCAAATATTGGCGTACTTGCCAAGTAGACGAGTCGTGAGAGTGCGCCTTTATATTATTTGTGGCAAGAAATGTACCCATAATATTATATCATATAAATTCTCATCTAATATTGTTAACAAAAATAATAAAATATTTAACGTTTTAAAGCTTTTAACGCACGCGGGATCGTACTAATTTAATCACCAAACAAATTTATAGCTAGGTATTACAAAATCGAAATTTAACTGACTAGAATGTGTTTCCATTCCGAATTCTATTCTAATTCCGGCCATGCCCAGACGATTTTATAACTTTTATTATTTTATTATTTAAAACTGGCTACAATAAAGCGCTTCGGCGTTGATTCGTGATCTGCCTCTGATTAACTCAAAGCGACCGTTCATGAATAATTAATTCTCTTTTGTCTTTCTCCAGCCTTGCGCGGCTTTGTTCTTTCGTCTCTTTCTGGCGCATTAGCTCGTTAAATACCGATTTTCATTGATACGCGTCTCGTTAATGTACGTAGTAATCCGGAGGTTTTCGGAATATTTGTTACGTAAGATGGGACATGGACGTGTAGGGAATATTATGATTGTCGTTTGTAGGGATACGGTTGTGATCGTAATGTAAAAATGAGAAGCGACTGACCGACCGTGTGAAATGGACATTACAAACTTGTTTCGTGCTTTGGCTGGACAGTATACAACAAAAGGTCATTGTTTGATGTTGGGCTTATTAGTTTATATTTTTATATTTTTGGAATGCTCCGGAATATTAAAAGAGCTGAAAACATATAAACCGAGATTTTGTTTTTAAAGATCCTATCAACTTTTTTAACAAAGAAAATTTCGATAAAAAGTCTTTTATTACTTGTAATTATACGAAGGAAAACAAAATATTGTTATTATGGAAAAAGTTTGAAATACTCTGTTGAATGGTTTAGATTGTAGACCTATTAGATCTATAGTCTAAAGAGCTGGCTACATAGAAAATCTTATCATCGTTACATGGCTAATTTTTCTTGTGAAGTATCCTTATATGTAGCCATTGAAAAAGCCAAGGGTGAAATCGAGGGTGAAATTTTGACCCTAAAAATATTATATGGTACACAGGTTGTAAGGTATTTATAATTGCAAAAATAGCTTTTATTTATTATTAAGGAACGTGAAAAATTGTTGGACATTTTTCTGGTGGCTAAAATACCGACAGACCACGTGAAAGAGGCATGAAATTTTGAAAAAAATATATGGCTCTATATTGAGTATACAGGGTTGTTCACCACATACGACACGGAATATTGTAGCTAAACGATTAGATTTTTACAAATTGTAAATTTTGGGTTTGTTGAAGGACTATTAGAGCTACAATTTAAAAATATTTTTACAAGTTACAGAGTGTCCCAAATAAATAAAAAATATTAAAGTTGTATTTTTTTAAATAGAACACCCTGTATATTATTACATTTTTAGTTTCTACGATTAAAATAAAGGTAAATTTGATTAAGGTTTATTGCACTTAAACCTTACCGTTTTTGAAATATTTCCAATTCTGTGAAATTGCAGTATAAATTTTAAGGCTTCATTTCTCCGAGGGTATCAAAGTTTTTAATACTAAATATTTACTGAAGTTTATTTATTGATCAGTTATTGTGTTGCAATAATAAACATTTTACTACCTTATACAGAGTGTCTAAATATTTATTTTAAATAATTATTAGCTTTAAACGGCAATAATTTGTTTAATTTAAATGGAACACCCTGTATATTTTATAAAAGTCAGATGTACAATTTAATTGTCTATCAAATTGTATTATACCATTTTTTACCTATCTCTTCAAGCTTCCGTAGAAAATGCAGTTTCTTGTAATTTAGAACTCATTTATCAATATACCCATGGAATACTGACATTTTAGATTATTTTTAAAGATGTACCAAATTTTTAAAGAGTACAGATACTAATATTGTCAATATGGTTCGTTTATATCATTAAAAAATAAAAAAATATGTTTAAATATTTGTTAGAGAGGACCAGTTAATATGATTCCAGTATTTAAACTACATTAATTGACTGTTTGCGTTGATCAATAATAATTGCTCCAAATACTAAAAAAACTGATTATTTATGTGTATTAGACAGTGTGGTAAAAAAACTAACACCTTGAAAAACGATATTTCATTTTTTAACAAATGCTTAGTAAAATAAAAACACTAAACTATTTATAAACTGAGTTTTTAATAATCTGCTGATGATGCTAACATGGTTAGCGAAACGCGCGTCCAGTGTAAAAGTAAAAGTGTTTTGGTTTATTGTGGTGATTTAGTGTTTTTATTTTGCTGTGTAACACGAAAGGTTCCAACCCTCAACTGTAACAAATGCTTATTTATAACAACAGAGACGTTCATTTTCATAACTTATTATTATATTGATTTCTGATTCAAATCCACATTTATTTAGAATAATTTATTAACGAACACAATTAAGTATGTAAATAATTAGTATTTGGGCGGAAATACTGGTGGTATATTTAATTAATGGTATACTCTTTTATAAAGATTTAAATAGTTTTCTTTTTGCATACAAATGGGCTAGTAATATCATCGTTTTAAAAACGATAATTAAAAACAATCTAAAATGTCAATATTCTATGGGTATATTGATAAATGAGGTCTAAATTATAAGAAAATGCATTTTCTACGAAAACTTGAAGGGATAGGTAAAAAGTGGTTTAATACAATTTGATAGACAGTCTGTGCATTCGATTATCATAAACATACAGGGTGGCCATATTTAAATTAAACAGTTATTGCCGTTTAAAGCTAGTAATTATTTGCAATAAAAAAAAAAAAAAAAAAAAAAATATATCTTTTATTATTGCAACATCAACAATCGATCAATAAGTAAACTTCAGTAAATATTTAGTATTAAAACTTGATACCCCCTCGGAGAAATGAAGCCTTAAAATTTATATTGTACTTTATTAAAATTGAAAATATTTTAAACGGTAAGGTTTATATAATAAATAAACTACCAAAAAAAAATATTTAAAAAAAAAAAAAAAAAATCCAAAAATACAATATTATATTAGGGTGTTCCATTTAAAAAAAAAAAACTTTGATATTTTTATTATTTGATAAAAAAAAAAAACAAGGTAAAATATTTTTAAATTGTAAGTTTTTTTTTTTTTTTTTTTTTTTTATTAATTTGTAAAATTCAATTCGTTTAGTTGGCTAATAGCCTGTGTCGTATGTGAACACCTGTGGTTGTTAATACATTGCGGGTCGACAATGTATATCTATAAGAGGGCGGCGAAAAATCGACGGTCATATTTGTTCCATCTGACCAGTTGGGAAGTTTTGTATTATCAAGATGAGCGATTTAGGTAATAATACGACTTTTAACCGATTATATTGATTAGTATAGGCGGTTGCCAGTCTTTGGTACCAATAAGATATTATGGGCTTAATACACCGTTATCAGGCAGACGCAGGCAGTCCCCATCCAGCGCGATGCCTTGTGTACCTTCGCCATTTATTTCAGGACGTTTCCTGTATTCACAAAATGCTGGAATGAGGCCCTTGGCATTGACTGAACACGACAAGGTGTTGCACAAGAAGTTCACTTAAAATATTGTACTAAGGTCCAAAGATAATTTATCTACAAAATATTGAGAATATTCATACTCTTTTTAGAAATTCTCCTTGGAATGTCTTAAAATAACATGATGTACTTGATTTGGCCTCACTGGTTATTCCCAACCAAACTTAATTACCATTAAATTAAACGACGATTTTAAACCCCTGAATCTGATCAGCCTTTCTTCAACATTTTTACATTCCGCCCATCCTTTGGAGGCCTCCTGTTGGTCGACTCCGCGTCGACACAGATTGGTCGTCTGGAGAGGCTGTTTCCAGGAAAGCCACTGGCCCTGATTTCCAACATGATGGTTTTGTCCGTCTCTGCCGGAGATTGTCGGCGAACAGAATGTTTTGCCTCGTATTTCTAATCCTCGTTGACATATCGTGTCCGGCTGAGGACGTTTGACATCGCCTATCCCGGTGACAGCCTTTTATGGCTTGGGAAGCTATTTCTACTTCTTTATAGAGCCTTATTTTAATTTATTGAGCTGACTTCTGGGCATGACTTAAGATACCCCTTTCAACGAAAGTTGGCGAAAGTAGTTACAGTATGGGTTATTGCGAGGCGCTCAGTCCAAATATTGTTAGGAAATCAGTTTCTTCACAGTAAAAATGGAATTAACTTTTTGAAGAGCGGCAGTAATCCGGTAATAGTTATTCTTTTCCATAGCATTTTTTGTCGGTACCAGAAATAACAGTACTGGCGGTTGATGAACAGTTTTCTTTTATAAATATACAGCCATTGCTATCGTGCTGAAACGATAAAATAAGCAATAGTAAACATTGAGTATTTCACAGACATGTAGTTTTATGTTACCAGCTGGCATTTTGTTTAGAATCAGTTGTTACGCCGATACTCTTTTACGTTATTTAATGCCACTTGTTTATTTACCAGGTGACGACAGGCTTTTGTGTAAAGCTGCGTATCGTTACGTGTGTAAGTAACAAATTGTATGTTTTATTTATATATTATAGTTGTTTATAACAAAATAACATTGTTTAAATAGCCTATTATCAAATCTGGCGATACAGACAAGCATAGCGGTACCAAACATTTTTCTGTTTAATTGTTCGGATTGTTCATTTGAGTATAGTTCATAGTTGGGAGTACGGTCGGTTGTCTATTTATACAATACGATAAAAACGGCGCGATGGCTGAATGATAACGATGCTACTTACAGTCAAGTCCCAGAGTAGTCGTACTCTTTGTTTAATGCTTACTGCCAGCTGTCTGCCGCTGTATTGTGCCTGGCCAGGTGTGTCGGTAAAGCGTGTACTCTCAGATTTAGCTCGATCCTGTGATGCTGTCATTCAGTTCCCAGCACACGTGTGTTTTTTACAGCTTTATTACATTTATCAGGAAGCGGTTAATTTGTTGCTGTAAACATATAGATTATATAATACTGTAATCACAAAACTTCACTTTATTTCAGCATGTTTTAACAGCCTCTAGTCAGTCTTACTTAAATATAATAAAATATTAGAAAATATTCACCATATTTTATTTCGTGCTAACACGTCATCTGCTTCACCATACTTTTAACAATACCAGAGTATTTAGCATATTTTTGGGCGGGAAATTTTCTCAGAATACTCAGCCGTCATAACAAACAGTGGCAATGTGCCAGAGCGTTACCGATGTGAATAGTGGCTAGCCGCTGAAAGGTTATCATCGCGGTGTCATAATAGGCAGTCTGGCTTGAAATTTTGGCGGGGCTCTGTTCGAGTTGGCAGATAACCTTTGTTACCCTGTGTCTTGAAGAACAAAATGTTAGTTTTTAAAACATTTAAGCAATGAGAGTAAATCGAAGCAATGCCGTTACTTCGTTGCCTTTTTCCACCTGACTGTCAATTTGTGTCTTCTGGCACATTAAACACCACTTATTCAACTACTCTTGAATGAAGTCTTTAGGAGATAAAAATCTTCACCAGGCCTGGTCAGGGAACTAGATTAAACAACAAATGCCCAGCAGCCATAAGCCAATCAGTGTTAATTTGATTTTACCGAATAATTAATCAGCCTCCCAGATTCATTGTCGGTCCTGTGCCATCCAGCTCAAAGTCTCAAACTGTACTGTTTCAGACAGCCGGTTCCTTTGATCACAGGGTTCACGCGACACGGGAGTCTTCCAGAGGACTTTGCATGCGAGGCGGATTAAAGCAGCAGTTGTGCCGCCATGTTGATTTTTGTGTAGCAGTAGTCAACGTTAGAGACGTCGGTGTTGCTCTGCTTCATTTAACGGTAGAGCGTTAGATTGCCGTACCATTAAGTCGACAAGCGCGGTTGAGTACCATTTCATTAATGTAATTATTATAATAATTTTTTTTTTTTTTTTTTTAAAAATGCATTAAGTCAATATTTTTATTTAATTCTGTTAAAATAATCTTCGAGCTTAACAGTTATTCTCAATGAATAGTCCAGTAAAGACTGACAAGAACACCGCGAATGTACCTTGCGGAAAAGGGGAACACAGAAGCTGAGCGACAGCCAGTTCAAGCGTAAGTACGATTGATCGGAGATGGAGAAATATACCAGCATCGGCTCAATCACCGATACGATATCGCAAAGCCGGGAGGCCGTCCATACTGTACAGCGCCATTGCTAGCAAGTTCATGGGAATTCAGTCCGCGGTTATTCCGCGCCACTTCAGTCGTGTCCGCTTGATGGATTTTCTCAAAATGGACCATTGAAACTTGAATAGCCCAAACCGCAACTTTTCATCACTTTATGTTATTACAGTTTTGTTTAAATATTCCCACCTGCTCAAAAATCGCGTTTCGCACCATCAATTTTTGAGTTAAGATTTTTAAAATTTTTAACTCCTTTCTCCTCTACTTCTGCTTTTTGTGCTAAATTTGGTTAAAACCGGTATAGCGGTTTTTGACAGACAGATGGGAGATGGCAGACAGATTGCCCGATGAAAATGTGTTTTCAGGCTTGTTTATGGCTCAATATCTGTTTTGAGTAGCTGAAAAACTTTTTGCCTATTTGAGGTCATACCAAAGAAGTGGTGGCTGTACAATAGATTCTTTTTCCTGTATCAGAAGTTGTTGCAAAATAAGTCATCAACAAAATACACATTTGTTGTTGAGGTTGGGGAGCTTGCCATGAGAGGTCCTTGTTTTGCTTAGGGACAAGAACTTGCTCAGTTGCCTCAGCCAGGATTAGATCTGCCAGTCTCTTGAGATATATTCGTATTTATCGTTTTATTGTATTCTTTTTGTTGGATATCTTCTAGTCATATTTGGACATATCTTATAGGAAATATTACTTACGTTATTTCATCTGTTTTCTGATGGGTTTCTAAATAATTGTAGTAGTTCTAAAAAGTCATTCAGATACTGGTTTTGAACAGTTTCCGAGATGATGAGTTATAACCTCACTCCAGGCTGTACTACAATTCTCCAAATTCATCTACAGTTCACACAGTATTATGTTTATAATTTAGTGTTATATTCAGTTGCCAGTTCATAGTCCAAGTTTGGCGAATTGTTGTTGAACAAAATCATCGATTCCAGTTTTGGCATTTTGTTGTTGTCTACTATAAATCGTTGAAGTTTTGCTTTTGTCATTATGACATTTCTTAAAGTACTTAAAATAAGGTGATTTAATTATTTTGAGAAGTCACAGCTAAGAAGAATAATAAAATAAATTTTTTTTTTTTTTGTTTTGTATATTATAATATTTAGAAAGCTCAACAATATTTGAGATCTAGACGGTACTCTCAACTTACTAAACTTAAAATAAGTATTGCTGTATGGTGCACAGACCTGGAAAATATCGCCATTCATTAACAGTCTCGTTTCAGTCTGTGAAAAATTGCCTGAACATTCTGCCAAATACTCAGAAATGAGACTTATGTAGCTTGACTAACAGAGAGGCACGAGATCAAACTGAGTGAGCTGGAG
>NW_022146745.1:24906-36518 GCF_002938485.1 Sitophilus oryzae | reverse complement strand
CTGTGAATAGTTCTGACTGACAACGAAACGCATCAGCAAGCAAGGGGGATGTCAATGTTAGTCGGGAACTATTGTGAACTAAAGACATAGTTCAAGGAACTATTCCTCTGGAGGAACTAGAACTAAGGAACTAGTTCCTCCCAAGGAACTAGAGTTCCCACCTCTATAGTGAGGGATCTATTATCTCAAAAAAAAACAAGTAACGGGTATCCTGATTGAGATTTTGTATGCAAGGAGTGATAGTAAGTAGTATTAAAAAAAAATGTAATTAGAGGTAATAATAGTAAGAAACAATACTTTATGATGTCAACCTACGATTTTGTTAATGTCAAATATTAAACATTAAAATCAAGTCTTAAGTTTTTTAAAATCCGCTTATTTTTTAATCTATTATAATATAACAAGTCAAAAATTTAGTATATTTTCTAAATCGTATGGGCAGTCGTATGACTCGTATATTCAAAGAAGTAGTTTAATAAATCTAAGAAAAGGTATTAAGGTGCCAGTGAAATTAAACTTCATGTTTTGTATATAAAATTATAGGTGGTTTACGTTTACTTTCTATTATGATTCCTTTTTAATTTTGGTTTTAATTCTAACTAACTAGATATATAAAAGTACATTATTTACTAAAGAACCATCAGGTGTATAATTTTCGACAGATTTCCTAGCCAAACCATCGAGAAACCAGTCCGCATATATCCTGTTAACAATGCGACCGTTGTAATGCCGAAGCGGCAAAATACGTGGGGTGGGCCCTTTACACCTAAACCAAGGACCCTAACCTAACTAACACACACACATACATGAAATAAAAATCATCTTTCAGTCACGCTCCAAGGAGCCCTTATAGGTAGGGATGTAACTAAGTATCGATAGTTTTAACTATTATTAATTACATCCAAATAACGTTATTAAAGAACGAAAATTTGACATGAGGAATCAAACGGAATATGGTCTATTTCAGTTGATCAGAGAGATCAATGTAAGCATTCACAAGGTAAAAATTAGTGGTAGCAATCTTCAATTAGTGGAAAAGGATAACAAACTTTTAACTTTTCCACTAATTATACTTCAAAATTTGCAAGGAATGTCATTTTGACCTTGGATTATTATCATCCGTCAAGAGAAATTGTGGTTAGAAATCTTGGTTAGATTTTGTTTTATAAGCTAAATATTAGACTTTCTTTATGGATACAACTGACCTACCGCAAGCTGTTGCTAGGAGATTCTATTAATTTTAGGCTGTGTTTGGTTTGGCAAAACCAGGCGAACCAGACCGGTAAACTACGGTAAAGAGCTGTTCCTGAAAAACATCGGTTTGATACGGAACGGTTTGGTAAAATACTGGAAATGTCAAATGTTGACGTTTTCTAACTTTTAATACCTTTATTATAAAATGTATCTTTTATGCATTTTAATGTACCTATTCTCTGCTTTTACGTTTGCTTCTTCTTTTCAATGGAGTTTAATATTGAAAAGTAATTTATTAATAAACTGTTAAACTCGTTAGGCAGCTCAAGTGAAGATTTCCAGGTCCAATATTTAAACAAATCAATAAAAAATAAACAAATCTATTTAATATTTATATTTTTATAGCTTACAGAACATTCACGATTATTTGTTGTCTTGTTTTTCATGATTTCTTTAAATTTTACTGACTTTAAGAAACAATGGCTCCATGATAAGTTGAAATGGTCCTAAAATGTAATTCTATTTAGCTAATGAAATTTATTTACCTTTACTGCCTACCTCCATTGCTTTTGGATGTAAATACAAAATATTATAACAAATTTTAGAAATTAAATGAGAATTTCACTCGAACTTTTAACATTTGCTTGATTTCTCTCACATAAATGGCATTGATTGACAAACAAAACCAGGAAAACCAGCCTTCTCGCACTCGTTAGTTTGGTGACAGCTTTGAATAAGAAGATTAAGGAAGGAGCATAATGCTATCCATGTATTCATGCATGGTGGGCGGAAAAAGCGCCATAAAAGCACTCTAGGGTGGGGATCCTTGACAGTTCTGTTTGACGATTCATTTGACACATTTGAATTTGATTTGAAATTTTGTGGATTTGTCAGTCTTTACGGAGCTTATTTTATGTTATTTATGTTTTGTCAGCACTTTGGATACTCCTGCTATTTGACAGGTCTTGCTTTAATAATGCAATAATGCAATAATTGTAAATTTTACTGATAAATTGAATAACACATTTTGGTCACATTTTTTAACCTTCTGTTGTATTTTTTTTTTGTATTTTACTAAGAGTGAGTCCCAGGTGGGACCCTCCACTGAGGCCGCGAGGGCCTATTGTGGCTCAGTTTCTACAAGCTCTTTAATAGAAAAAGAGCATTAAAGTTTGCCCTCAAGACCCAGCCTTTTAACATAGGCCGTTATGTCCGAGGGTGATATGTCTTCTAGGTCTGATAAGTCTAGCGTGGGTTTAAGTAAGTTTCAGTAAGCGTACGCGCTCCGTTCCTACCAGCCTTTAGGAGTTCATCTGTTCTACGTTTGGATGGCCCTGCTAGGATTGTTTTGGCATGTTCCATTCCGGGACTGTCATACCAGTCCCGAAGCGTTACACCCCTAACCCATTCACAGAGCCTGTCTCTTGCGAGATTTTTTGGTACGCTTAGTGTCGGTTCTGGGCCACGAATGGCGAGCCTGCACCAGTTTTGGCGAGGGAATCAGCACGTTCATTTCTCTAGGCCGACATGTCCCGGTATCCATATTAGCGACACTTTGTTTCCATCTCCTAATATATTGAGTAGTTTCTTACAATGAAGAATCGTCCTGGACGTACTTTTCGTTGCCTCAAGTGCTTTCAACGCGGCTTGAATATCCGAAAATATGCTTATTGTTTTCCCGGTGTATTGCTGTTCTACCAGCAGTTGCACACAGGTTTCAATCGCATATAGCTCAGCTTGGAAAATAGTGGTGTGTTTTCCAAGACTCTGGTAGATCTCAGTCTTTGGACTGCTGCAGTAAATTCCTGCGCCAGATCCTTTATCGTTTTTGAATCCGTCCGTGTACCAACACATTTCCGCAAATAATAAGCCGTTTCTCGGCTTATCCCATTCGTCCCTATTCGGAAACAGGACGTTGTAGGTGCGCGTCAAGAGTTGGATTGCTGGTGTGAGATCCGAGACCATTCCCAGAATCTCATCCGATTGTAGTTCGTCTACTAGTCGGTTTTGTATGAACATGATTGTTCCTTGGCTCTCTCGTGCCATATTTAGAAACCTATATGTAGCCCATCTCGCCTCCCTCTCCAAAATAATTTGAAGAGGAGGTAAGTCGAGTAGGGTTTCCATAGCTTTTGACGGCGTAGAATGAAAGGCACCAGTCACCGCTAAGCATGCTTGTCGTTGTAATTTTGACAGTTTATTCTTTGTCGTTACCTTCTGTTACTCAGTTACTAAGTAAGTGCTCGCGTGGAGTACTTTAATATCATCATCATCATCATTTTCAGTTTATTCAACCATTTCCAATTATGGTTTTGTTTGGTCCAAACCTCCCTCACATATTTAGATACTCTCTTTGTAGTTGGGCCCATTGTTGTCTATTGTTGGCTATGCAGGCCCAAGTTATTCTTGCTAATTTCCTAATATCATTATCCCGTCTCAGGTTTGGTCTTCCTCTAGGTCTCTTGATTCCTCGTGGGTACTATGTTGTAATCATTTTAATAACATAATGTATTTTAATATGTACTATATGTAACTATAAGTTCTATATAACAATGCAAAAATTACAATAGAAGAAATTAAGCCTCTAAACAGAGAATAAGATTTTTAGTAATATAGAATAGTTCAGTAGAAAGCCTTTGACAAGCTGGTTTCTTTTTGGATTACTTAAAAAAAAAGCTTTTTAATTTTTTACCTATGATTCAGTGGAGCGAAATACGTAGCATTTATTCAAGAAGAATTCTTATTTATCTTTATAAAATTATACAATGATTAATCATTGCAAAATTGTATAGCTCTCAATTTAAGAACAAATATGTATAATTTTTTGAATATTATGATCTCTAAAAAGTACTAGGTTGTTTTACTAGGTGCTGAAAATTTGAAGGAGAAAAAATTCTTAAAAGACATCTCGACAAAATATTAAACTTGTAAATGTCTGGCGACATGTGACAAAAGTTTTATTAAATAATATCGTCCCTTCTTTATATTCCAGAGCATTTCATATTTTTTCAGGTATACCTAACGTTTTTTTCTTTCACGTTATATGTGACATTATTCAAAGTTACACACATAAAAAAACGAAAAAAAAATACAATTCTACGAATTTTAGACGCAAAAATACGTAAACGTATCTAGTATAACTCGTTCTAAAGATCATAAACTTGACCTTTCGGTGTTTCTACCCGATGTAAATAGCTTCGTTTAAACTGGTTCGGTACACTTCTCTATTTTATTGCTAGGAGCGATGTTAAGTTTATTAGAAATACGATCTTTTGAAGTTGTTTCTTATATTATGTAATCTAATCCGTTCCGGCGTAAAGCTTTTAAGTTTATACACTCATTAACCTGAATAATAGTAATTAGTTCAGTGTTCGTTTAGAGCGTGCCAGGAATAGGTTATAGTTCTGAGCAACTTTGTATAAATTTTGTAAGATAACAGCCATTTAAAATTTGGTGATCGATTTTTCATTGATTTTTTTTCGGTTTGCTGGCGATTATTCCCAGAGCATTTTTTCGATAGTTTTATAATTACTAGCTGAACCAACTAATTTTGTAAATAATCTTGTGAGATTACTGATTGACCAAATGATTTAAAATGACTGAGAATAATAAATTTCACAGTTGTTGTCATTTGTTATCTATCTCTATTTTTGTTTCCCCCAAAAATCCTATATGGCCATGGGTATTTCGCCATTGCAAGAAAATCTACAAAAAAATAAAAAAAAATAAAATAAATACTTAAATTTCACATCTAATCAGGGTATAAGTGTAAAAAAAAGGTGTTATATAAAGTTTATATGATTGGGCAAAAATAACATGTTCAGACGACATTTCACTAAACAGATATACAAACCTCATAAAAAATACATTAATAAAAAACGACTATCCACCATATTTTATTGACAAAACATTAAAGGAAATACAAACCCCAAATAATAGACACAATGATAACAATACACAATTTACATTTCCATACATACGAGGCGTTTCGGAAAAAATAAGAATAGGAAAACAATATAAGATGCGAACATCTTTCAAAACACAAAATACACTTAGATCCATTTTATCACACACTAAACCAATGAATACAGAACAACAAATAAAAAACTTAATTTACAAAATACCATATGAATGCGATAAATTTTACATTGGCGAAAGATACAGACCCTTAAATGTTCGAATTAAAGAATATAAAGATTATTTAAGAAAGGGAGATTTTCACAAATCTAAGATTTGTCAGCATTCATGGGACACAGGTCATAGAATAAATTTTAAATACGACAAAATTATAATGAAAGAAGCGGTAGCCGAACAGATGAATCCCCCACATAGGTATAGACATTTTTTTTATATTTTTGTTTACATTACGTTTAAAGTAGTTTCTTTATATTTCAATATCTTTCTAAATTTGAATATACTATTTTCTCAGTATTTTAGTTATTTACTATTTAGTTAATTCTCACTATTTTCTCACTATTATTTTACTTAAATATATTTCGTTGAATTTACATTTTGTATTGATTAGTATGTCTTGTTTAATAATCTTATAATATTGATTGTGTGTATTGAGTTAAGTAGACATCAATGCGTGAACTGTCGTACAAGATGGCGAAGTTCCATTATTACAGCTGTGGGTTGGAACCTTTGGTGTTACAACAGCAAAATAAAACACTAATTCACCACAATATACCAAAACGCTTTACTTTTTACTGGAGCCCCTTTTCGCTAACCATGTTAGCATCATCAGCAGATAATTAAGACCCTAGTTTGTGTTTTAGGGACTTTATTTTATATAGATTATGTGCAATTCTTATCTTTCTAGTGAGGGGGGTTAGGTATATATATATTAGGTATGTTTAAAATTGAATGTATTTACATCATATTTATCTAATTTTGATTTTTTTATTGTTTCAGGTAAACTAAATACTTTTATGAGAAGTTTGTTAGAATGTCCTGTAAGCTGTTGTTGGTGAGTTATTTTATTAAATTAAGTTTAATTTTCTTATAGTAATAGTCTTCATATTTACTATCTATAAATTTACGGTATGTAATTTTTAAACACGCAATGTAGGTTTTAAAAACACTTAAAATTTTAAATCAGTTGAATTGTAAAGCATGATCAGTCAATACTTGTGCTGGACAACCTGTGGAAAAAAAATGTCACGCGACTATCCCCCAAAAAGACTATTTTTCGGCTATCGATTCATCAATAATCAAAGTATGCAAATTGAAGAAACTTATTTATAAAATTAATAATAAAAAAACGTTTACTAAAATGTATTGTCTACAAATTAATGTTGCACGCTAAAATCGTGTCTGTAGTTCAATCTTATTAGTCCAAGAAAATAGGCCTTCAAACACGAAGTTTTAGTAAAAACTTGAATTTTTGATATAAGTTACTTTGAAAGGTCTAAAAACGAATTGTGAAAATGTTTTTTTTAAATTCACACCCTAGAAAGGGTGAAATAACTTAATAAAATTATTTTTCCGAATTTCGGATAAACGATAAGGACTAGAAAGAAGAAGTTCAAACAAGAGTCGTAGAACGTCCAGTTTTAGATAAAAATTGTCTTGATACTTTTTTCGCTCAAATCAAAATTGGGGAATAGTTTTTATTGAAAATTTTTTTTCAAGATCCTTACAGTTTCTCCGAAATTTAAAAAAAAAACAATTTATTTATATTTTTCACCCCTTCTCGGGGTGAATTTAAAAAATCTTAAATATGTGAATTTTTCAGCAACTTATATTTTTTTTAATTTCTACTATCATCCTCTAGCTTCTAGCCATCCTATCTCGGTTAATTTTGATCTGAACAAAAAAGTGTAGAGATCATTTATATGTGAAATTTGACGCTCCACAACTTTTATTTGGACATTTTTTTCTAGTTCTTACCGTTTCTCCGAAATTTCGAAAAAAACAATTTTATTTATTTATTGCACTTATCGGCTGGGAATCTAATGAACATTTTCAGGTCATCAATAGACACATATATCACAGAACCATCCCCGGATATAGGCTTAATTTCTTCCTATAGCTACCATACATATCCAGAGTTAATATAAGCAGGTTAACCTTAATAATCAAACTGAAATGCGACTGCCGATAAATTTATAATGGATGCATTCGTAATAAGCGCTCGAAATGAGGTTACGTCAAAAGCCGATCGAGCGAACTAGATGTCGCCGGTGTAGCTACAGCGTCGGTTTTCTGTAATCTACACCGTCAAATCCCGACTGGCAATATTAATTAGTGCTACGTTTATCCAAAATCCAGTAGCGGCGCGTGGCTAATTTTTTTGGGGGGTTTAGAGCCTGAGAATAACAAATTGACATACGACAGAGACTAAATAAGACCCCTTTTCGAATATAAAATCATCAATTTAAGGCCTATCCAAAAGGCTCATGGCTTGATTAGTTATGTTTTTCCTCTTTTTCTGTCATTTGACTTTATTCTTCATCCATTAAAATTTATCCACCCCTTTATCCACCCCTTCTTTCCGCCTACTTCACGTCTTATCATTTTAAGAACTGTTGTTTCAGCCAGTCTTTCAAAATGTCCTACCCTAATGTCCCTTTACACTCGGTGCATGATATAACTGCTTTATGTCATTTTTTGTTCTTCTGGTCCATATATGATCTATCCTCTTTCCTCCAAAAATCTTTCGTAGTTGTTTCCTTTTCCAAATCTCTAGTCTCGAATTTTCCGTTTAATTGAACTAAGTGCTACTGGTCTATTATTGTTTAGTTTTATTTAGCGTATGGCCATATTCACACAAAATACGTATGACAAAAGAAAAAAATTACAAACGAACATTTAACAAATTTATATAATCTATTGATTCTGAGTTGCCAATAGAAAATTTTCTGGTCTGCCGTTATAAGCCGTTCCAGGGCATTCCTCCACGATATGTGTGTGTAAAGTATAGGCGCATCTGCCAAGCTGCGTTCTAATTGTGTTTAGCGTGCACCAGGTTTTCCTTAGTAGAGTTGGTGATGCATGGCATGTCACTGTTTTGTTTCGACGTCCATTCCTGATACCAAGCATCGGTGATGCTCCATTCGTCTTCAATTGAATTTAGTGCGGTCTTGGTGGGTGATTTTCTGGATCGGAGGCAACACCAGCGATCATTCTCATTGAGCTGTGCATCTATTTTGTGAACCATATGGGCTATTGAGCCATATCGGAGCACAGTATTTGGCAGCTGAGTAGACGAGATCCAGAGCTGACGAGCGTAGAGTAGAAGCTGAAGCACCCCAAAATTTTTCCGCACAATTTTTGTATTATATTGTCTTGTTTTCAGCTTCTCTGCTGTTTTTGACAAGTGCTCTTTACACGAAAGTGTTCTATCGAGAATACCTGGGTACTTTAGGTTTATATTATGTTTGGGAGTAGTGTTTTCAAACTGGACACTGAGTTCTCTATTTGCGAGTTTGTTATTCAGGTGAAAGCGGGGTAATTCTGTTTTGCTAGCGTTTGGTTGGAAATTTCGGAAACATTTCCATTTTTTTGTTGAGATCAACCGTCATTTAAGTTGAATCAAAGCGGCGCAAGCACCGCCCTTGAGATAGGCTGTTCTTAAGTTTCTTAAGAACGAAGAGCTTGTGTCAGATCCCATTACAACTTGGAATATTCTGTCGTTCAGCATGTTGTTTGTTGTCAGTGTTTAGTATATTCTAAATTTTAAAGTTCTAGAGATATTCTTCCTCCTAATAATTCTCTGTCTGTAGTGCGTTGACACATCTACTTCCTGCCGTTATTTTTTCATAGAGTTTTCTAGGTTGCATTTGGTTTTCTTATAAATACCGTTCCTAGAGATGTTATCGTATCTACTTCCCAAACATTATAAAACAACCTCAAAATAAATTTAAGAAGGAAACAAAGGGAGATTAAATTTGGAGGGTTTACGTGCACTTGTGCCCCTATTGATGAACCGCTACTGGTTTATCTAAAATCCCCCCTCATTTATGATCTAAAGACATGAGAAACCAATGCGACGATATACAGTAGGATACCCTTTGTTTTCGTTTCTCCCACGGATGTTGTAGGTCATCGCTTTCTTTTTAATGGGTCCACTTTACTTAATTTTGTATAATTATACAGAAAACGAAAAAGATATCAGAAATTTTTAACCATAATTTACTGTAAACTAATATAAAATGTTATACACGAAGTAGCTAAGTAAAAATGTATGCGCGGTCATCTATATTTGATACCAATTAAACTTTGAGTTACGTAATCGAGGGCGCGATTTTTAAATTCATTGTTACCAACCATAAACATAACTGGAATTTAAATTTGCGTTGGGATTTAGGTGGTAGCTCTGCTGTAAAAAATGTCAAGTTGTCACATTCATTTATTTATTTCCTGACATTGTCATTCGTTTTGACACTTTAGTTTTGTATTACAAGTTTTTGGTTTAAATAAACAGTGTTGTGATACTTTACGCTTAAAAATGTTTACTAGCAGACCTTGCAGTCGAACATGGTTCTCTTTAGAACCTCTTTTAGTGCGAAGTGTACAATGTAGCTTAATAGCCGTAAAAAACTCATCGCAACTTTATTAGAATAGTTTGAACGGGAATGCGGTAGTAATGGCCCTTTATGTCCGTTAAGTGCTGTTAAGAAGTTGAGTTTTGTTTATGAAGATAATAACTGATTATATATTTATAATTCATTTATTTTTGTTTCCTAAAATATTTTGATTAAAAGAAAAATGGGCAACGCTGTGCCGGTCAAGTTTAATGACGTGAGTAAAAGTTTATTTGATGTGAACTATATATGAATAATTAAAAAAATCCCATATGTTGCGGACGTTATCTCTGACTAGTGTTGTAAATGGAAATATTGAAAATTTCCAAACGTGTCTCGGAAATATTGGGAATATTGGAAATATTTTTAAAAATACTTAAATCTTGTCATTAACGATTCAAACCCGATGTTTATTAATATATCTTTCATATTTTGCAACCCTATAAACATTAAACTGTTTACAAACATATAATATGGTGAATATATCGAGTTTGAGGATTCACCTACTTATTTGCAACCTCGCATTTCTACGGGAAAGTCCCGAGCTCGTAGGTCGTAGCGTAGGGGAATCCCTGATCGACATTTATTTTGCTGTAAAAGCATTTTGTGATATTAGAAGGGTAATTCAGAATAATCTTGCATTGTCCTCACTTGACGACAAAGAAAAATCCGAATTGTTGGACTTTGTTGACAAAAGAGAAAAATTTGCTATTAAACCCATTCATTATGCTGCAGAATTACTAAACCCAAAATCACAAGGTTCTGAACTTGATGAAACCCAAATTCTTTCTGTCATAGAATGCATACTTAATATATCAAAAAATAAATTCAATATAAAGGAGCAAGAAATAACCGATGAAATAGCAGATTACCGTTGTAGAAGTGGCAAGTTGTTTGGAAATAGCTTAATATGGAAAAGTAGTTTTGATAATCCAGTCTCCTGTTGGAAAGGACTGTGTTCTTCATCTTCATTATCACAAGTATAGCTTCACGAATTTTGATGATGCCAGCATCTTCGGCTGCCACGGAACGCAGTTTAGCGTTTATAGTCATATTCATTCAAAAAAGAGAAATAGGCTTACTAATGATAGAGCCGCTAAGCTACTCTATGTATCCCACAATGGAAACTTGCTGAAGAAAGTAGGAAACAGCAATAGATCAATTTTTATTTCCGACACTATTGAAGATTTTGAGGAAGTAGACTGTCAAGAAGAGGTTATTGAGTGTGATGCTGATGACAGCGATGAAGATATGCCTCTTGCTCGACTAGTGTGTCAAAAATATTTTTTTTTTGTACAAATTTAACCTTAATTTATTTTTTAATTTGAAGAATAACTCATTTTGTGTTTTGCGATGTTTTGTTATGATTTTTATAAATAAATATTTCAGTTTTTCTTATTTTTTAAAATATTTGATATATATCCAATATTTCCATATATTTCCAATGTTTCAGGAAATATTTCCGAAAATATATTTCTGGAAATTTTACATCACTATCTCTGACACTGCATTTCTTAAATTATCGTCGAGAAAAATTGTAATATTAGTTCAGTTTATGAAATACAGTTAGTTTTGAAGTTAAGGCAAAAAGTAGAAATTAAAGCATATGCGTAGGTTATTTTTTTTTTCATTATGTTCTATAGCTAAAACAGTTCTATTGTTTCGGTAATAACCATCCTCGTACCTTATTGTTAGCAATATGCTCATTTAGAAATGTTCTCTTTATTTTTATAAATAATTAATATTCGTACCTCTTCATTGTTTGTGTCCAACCATCTATTGTTTCTGCTCTGAACAACACTAAATACGATTTTAAATCTCAGAATTGTGTGTTGGGTTAAGTAAGCTCAACTCGTTCTTTTGTTCGGAACAACAGCTTTAAATCGCTCC
>NW_022146745.1:9799-24898 GCF_002938485.1 Sitophilus oryzae | reverse complement strand
TTAGAGCCTTAGAATAACAAATTGACATACGATAGAGACTAAATAAGACCCCTTTTCGAATATAAAATCATCAACTTAAGGCCTATCCAAAAGGCTCATGGCTTGATTAGTTATATTTTTCCTCTTATTTCTGTCCTTTGACTTTATTCTTCATCCATTAAAATTTATCCACCCCTTCTTCTCTTTCCGCCTACTTCACGTCTTATCATTTTAAGAACTGTTGTTTCAGCCAGTCTTTCAAAATGTCTATCCTCTTTCCTCCAAAAATCTTCCGTATTTGTTTCCTTTTACAAATCTCTAGTCTCGAATTTTCCGTTTAATTGAACTAAGTGCTACTGGTCTATTATTGTTTAGTTTTATTTAGCGTATGGCCATATTCAGACAAAATACGTATGACAAAAAGAAAAATATTACAAACGAACATTTAACAAATTTATATAATCTATTGATTCTGGAGTTGCCAATAGGAAATTTTCTGATCTGCCGTTATAAGCCGTTCCAGGGCATTCCTCCACGATATGTGTGTGTAAAGTATAGGCGCATCTGCCAAGCTGCGTTCTAATTTTGTTTAGCGTGCACCAGGTTTTCCTTAGTAGAGTTGGTGATGCATGGCATGTCACTGTTTTGTTTCGACGTCCATTCCTGATATCACGCATCGGTGATGCTCCATTCGTCTTCAATTGAATCTAGTGCGGTCTTGGTGGGTGATTTTCTGGATCGGAGGCAATTGTTTAATTGTCCAATATCTGGTAAAATTTTCTGTATAGAACCTTTATGCGGCGCAGACTTGGGGGTGGGATGTGACTCAGTACTGGAAGCTTTTCTGTGGGTTTAGATTTAATAGCACCAGCGATCATTCTCATTGAGCTGTGCATCTATTTTGTGAACCATATGGGCTATTGAACCATATCGGAGCACAGTATTTGGCAGCTGAGTAGACGAGATCCAGAGCTGACGAGCGTAGAGTAGAAGCTGAAGCACCCCAAAATTTTCCGCACAATTTTTGTATTATATTGTCTTATTTTCAGCTTCTCTGCTGTTTTTGACAAGTGCTCTTTACACGAAAGTGTTCTATCGAGAATACCTAGGTACTTTAGGTTTATATTATGTTTGGGAGTAGTGTTTTCAAACTGGACACTGAGTTCTCTATTTGCGAGTTTGTTATTCAAGTGAAAGCAGGATACTTCTGTTTTGCTAGCGTTTCTATTCCGGAAACATCTCCCTAACTTTTTGAGATCAACCGTCATTTAAGCTGAATAAAAGCGGCGCAAGCACCGCCCTTGAGATAGGCTGTTCTTAAGTTTCTTTGGAGAGCTTGTGTCAGATCCCATTACGACTTGGAATATTCTATCGTTCAGCATGTTGTTTGTTGTCATTGTTTAGTATATTCTAACTTTTAAAGTTCTAGAGATATTCTTCCTCCTAATAATTCTCTGTCTGTAGTGCGTTGACCCATCTACTTCCTGCCGTTATTTTTCATAGAGTTTTCTAGGTTACATTTGGTTTTCTTATAAATACCGTTCCTAGAGATGTAATCGTATCTACTTCCTCAAACATTATAAAACAACCTCAAAATAAATTTAAGAAGGAAACAAAGGGAGATTAAATTTGGAGGGTTTACGTGCACTTGTGCCCCTATTGATGAACCGCTACTGGTTTATCTAAAATCCCCCCTCATTTATGATCTAAAGACATGAGAAACCAATGCGACGATATACAGTAGGATCCCCTTTGTTTTCGTTTCTCCCACGGATGTTGTAGGTCATCGCTTTCTTTTTAATGGGTCCACTTTACTTAATTTTGTATAATTATACAGAAAACGAAAAGGATATCAGAAATTTTTAACCATAATTTACTGTAAACTAATATAAAATGTATGCGCGGTCATCTATATTTGATACCAATTAAACTTTTAGTTACGTAATCGAGAGCGCGATTTTGAAATTCATTGTTACCAACCATAAACATAACTGGAATTTAAATTTGCGCTGGGATTTAGGTGGTAGCTCTGCTGTAAAAAATGTCAAGTTGCCACATTCATTTATTTATTTCCTGACATTGTCATTCGTTTTGACACTTTAGTTTTGTATTACGAGTTTTTGGTTTAAATAAATATTGTTGTGATATTTTAAGGCTTAAAAATGTTTACTGGCAGACCTTGCAGTCGAACATGGTTCTCTTTACAACCTCTTTTAGTGCGAAGTGTACAAGGTAGCTTAATAGCCGTAAAAAACTCATCGCAACTATATTAGAATAGTTTGAACGGGAAAGCGGTAGTAATGGCCCTTTATGTCCGTTAAGTGCTGTTAAGAAGGTGAGTTTTGTTTATGAAAATAATAACTGATTATATATTTATAATTCATTTATTTTTGTTTCCTAAAATATTTTGATTAAAAGAAAAATGGGCAACGCTGTGCCGGTCAAGTTTAATGACGTGAGTAAAAGTTTATTTGATGTGAACTATATATGAATAATTAAAAAAATCCAATATGTTGCGGACGTTATCTCTGACTAGTGTTGTAAATGGAAATATTGGAAATTTCCAAACGTGTCTCGGAAATATTGGGAATATTGGAAATATTTTTAAAAATACTTAAATCTTGTCATTAACGATTCAAACCCGATGTTTATTAATATATCTTTCATATTTTGCAACCCTATAAACATTAAACTGTTTACAAACATATAATATGGTGAATATATCGAGTTTGAGGATTCACCTGCTTATTTGCAACCTCGCATATCTACGGGGAAGTCCCGAGCTCGTAAGTCGTAACGTAGGGGAATCCCTGATCGACTTTCATTTTGCTGTAAAAGCGTTTTGTGATATTAGAAGGTTAATTCAGAATAATCTTGTATTGTCCTCACTTGACGACAAAGAAAAAGATCCAACTGTGGAGAGTTTTGTTGACAAAGAGAAAATTTTGCGATTAAAACCCATTCATTATGCTGCGGAATTACTAAATCAAAATAAAGGTTCTGAACTTATTAAACCCAAATTCCTTTCTGTCCATAGACATGCATATACTAATATACAAAAAAAAAATTAAACTAAAACTAGTTTTACTTTAGTGTCAAATCGCTGAAAATACGATGTGGTGACTGTTATTTGGAAATAATTTCATATGGAAAATGTTTTGATAATCCAGTCTCCTGTTGGAAAGGACTGTGTTCTACATCTTCATTATCACAAGTATAGCTTCACGAATTTTGATGATGCCAGCATCTTCGGCTGCCAAGGAACGCAGTTTTGGCGTTTATAGTTATATTCATTCAAAAAAGAGATACAGGCTTACTAATGATAGAGCCCCTAAGCTACTCTATCTATCCCACAATGAAAACTTGATGAAGAAAATAGGAAACGGCAATAGATCAATTTTTTTCCGATACTATTGAAGGTTTTGAGGAAGTAGACTGTCAAGAAGAGGTTATTGAGTGTGATGCTGATGACAGACGATAAAGATATGCCTCTTGCTCGATTAGTGTGTCCCAAATATTTTTTTTTTTTTTTTTTTTTTTTCTTAATATTATTTTTTAATTATGAAATTAACTGCATTCTTGTGTTTTTGCGATGTCTTGTATATATTTTTATAAATAAATATTCAGTTTCTTATTTTTTATTTCATATATTAAACGAGTTATTTAACTTTTAAAAAAAAAAAAAAAAAAAATTCCGAAAATTATTTCTGTAAATTTTACTATACATGCGACATGTTTTAATTATCATGCGAGAAAAATTTGTAATTTAGTATCATTTGCATGAAACACAGTTAGTTTTGAAGTTAAGGCAAAAAGTAGAATTTTTAAAGCATATGCGATGTTATTTTTTTTCATTATGTAATAAGCTAAAACAGTTCTATTGTTTCGGTAATAACCACTTATTGCTACCTTATTTTGAGCAATTGCTCCATTTAAAAATTTTTCTTCTTTATCAAATCATTGAATATTCTACACTCTTCATCTCCTGTGTCCAAACCATCTTATTGTTTCTCTTCGCTGAACAAACTAAATACGATTTTAAATCTCAGAATTGTGTGTTGGGTTAAGTAAGCTCAACTCGTTCTTTTGTTCGGAACAACAGCTTTAAATCGCTCCTCTAACAAATTAACTCATTTTGCATGTTAACATCTATTAAAGAGTCATAAAAAACAATGAGTTAATTTTCGAAGGCAATTAAAAATCATTTTTAATTTAATTCAATTTTTTTTTTTTGTTTTATATTTTGTTTAAATAAGCTGTAAATTTAGTTTGAAAAGTCACGGGAAAAGAAAAATTTCTGAGCATTGCTTTCTTTCCTGAAAATCCATTAGATATTTTAAAAACGTTTTTTCCACTTTGTTTCGCTCTCGGAGAGTTTGCTATTTGGGAATAACAAAATTGAGGAGAATGTTTCAAAAGAGTGTATACCAGTTTAATGTTTTATTCTCTTTATTTGTGTCAATATATTTTTTATTTATTTTTCTTGGTTGCCATTTTTGAAAAACGCGTTTTATAATCAAATTTTTAGGTGTCTTAATCAACTTGCCGTTGTTTAATTACCGTGATGAGCGAATATACCAACTAAGAACGGGCTTGTTTACAGTTACCTTTTATGGCCAATTTTTTTTTCTTCATAAAAAAATCCTACATATTGCTATCATCGCGAATCTTAGATGGCTTAGATATTCCAGTTAAAATCATGTGATTGTATACGTGAGAGAGAAAATCTCGGTTTATAATATATACTTAAATAATATAATACCTAAATAACAATTAATTTAATTAAAGAAAAAAAAAAAAAAAAATCAAAAACAAAATAATCAAATAAAACTACAAACACGCAGAAAGAAAACGCCCTGCCGAGGCTATTTAAAGCCAATTAAACTGTTATATTTTTCTTCTCCTTATACTGCTTTTTTTTTGTTTTTTTACCGTTTTTTCTCACTCGACGCCATATTTCACCGGGACAGGGTCAGGCGACAGCTGCAAAAGTCATCGACGACTAAATTACGAAATAGATTGGCAGCACTGATCGACCCGATCCGGACGTAATGTAGCTTATTAACTATTTTATTCGTCATGGAATTTCGTTGTAAATCCCGGAAAAGTTGTTCTCGGATCTCTTTTCCAAGCTAGTTTGACAGAAATCAACATTGATCCTTTCGAAGAAAAATAAAACAGGAATTACTGATAGTGGATAGTGCTTTTTTCCTATTTTCTTTAAATTCTATTTTAATTTTTAACAACAATCTTTACTCGCGGAACTTTCAGCTTCATTATTTTACAGCTAATAAGTGTGTTTACAATTCGCGCGATTTTGAGTGGCAATTTGGTTATATAAAATTAGAGTAAGAATGTTATTGTACAGAAGAATACTAATTTCTATGGGTTGCCTAACCGATAACATTAATTTTAAAAAAATTCTTTTTTTTTTTTTTTATTAACATTTAAACAAAACCAGACCACACAAAACAATTGTTGTTTAGTAGCCAGTTTACGCCCAAGGCAGTTAGTATAGGGAAGTGTTTGCAATCCACGCAAGAATTTTTTCATAGATTCGATAGTACTTATTAAACAGTATACTCTTTGTAAAAAAAAGTTACACCTCCTAGAGCGCTTGCTTCCTCCGCCATTGCTGATAAAGATGGGTTCTTCGTAACACTTTTCGTAAAAAAAAATCGTTAACTTTCTTATTTATTAACCGATTTTCGTCAAATTAAAATCATACCTTTGCTTTTGGACTAAAGAAATGAAATAAAATATAAAACTATTTGAAAAAATACTTCTCAAAACCAGCATTAATAAAAAAAAATTAATAAAAGAAATCGACTTGCTTTTCTTCACTTTTATTTTAACCGTACTCCGTAGCAAAAAAAGGTTAAAGAATATGCGCTTTTTGTTCTAATTAATAAAACAGTCTGGTTTGTGATAGGTGGCAAGTTAGTCGGTAGATTATTAGTTATTAGTGTATCTTAAGGATTACACACAAAAAATAAAACTTATGCAGGATGTAAAAATACTTTATTTTTTGCTTCGATGACATGTAAATGAGATATAGACAGTTGCCTTGGTTTTCAGGTTAAGCATATGAATTACAAAAAACATTAAAAATAAATTTAAAAAAAAAACAGCAAAATTTTATTATCTGTAATAATAGATTAATAATAAACCTGAAATTCTTTAATTCAACAGAAAAGTATTAAATTCAACTTTATAGCTTACAAATACATTTAATAATAACTTTTCACTTTGATTTAAAGCGTGCACCATCATCTATTTCCACTTCTTCATAATCGACTCTGGGTGCATTTAGACAGGCTTGATTGCATTTTTTACCCAAATTGCTGCATTTCCGATTATAAGAAGCACACACACAGTTTGCTGTGTAAAGATCTTTGAATTTGCAAAAAAAAGTTGCCATTAGATGTTCGGGCCCTGAAGGTTTGGTGTAAGTCACTGGGAAAAGCTCATTGCCACTGGCAAACCACCCCCACTCAAGTGGATCTAACTTGTTTCCTCTCCAGCTTTGTACCGGTAAATATACTCTAAAAACGTGTTGATTACTGGAGTCTTCTGTGGGAGGAAGATTTGCCAAATCAAAATTAGATCCCAAACCATGTGTTCTCAAAGTTCAATTTTGGCCTCAAATTTCTTTGGAAATTTTCCTTTTTTGCCTATTTTTTTTAAATATCTCCCATATCCTTCATTTGTCTGTAATTAGTTATACATTATTGGATAGAACATAGGTGGTAGTCATTAACGAGAATTTTTTTACTTCTTAATATTATACAGAGTGTTGTAGAAATCGATCCAAAGTCAAAAATTTGCAAATTATAGTATACAAAAATCTAATAATCCTAAATATCTCGAAAATGATAAATTGTAAAATGATGGTTGACCCCTGTGTAGATAGAGCTTGTGGAGCCCTACAATTGTAACATTTAAACTGTGTGTAACATTTCTAAAACGAATAGTTTTTGAGATATTTCGAATAAAAGTTTTCAATTGTCGATTTCCTGAGCTGTATTCATACGTAACCCTTTGAAAAAAAATTTGAATTTTTCAATTTTTTGTACTTTTTTCACCTGAAACGTGTAAAGTGCGTTAAAATATGAATATTAATAGCATTTTTATCTTTTTTTTTTGCATTATCATGTATTTTAAAAAATCCCCGAAAATTAAAAAATCGTTTTTTTTTTCTCGTCCTGTACTTTGTTATAAAAATAGCTTCTCTTCCTCCTTAATATGGAGTTTGTTTGAATATATGTTTCTTTTATCCAGATCTACCAGCTCTAAAAATATTTGCACTTATTTAAGACTCACCCTGTATAATCAAATCATACAGGGTTGTTCACCACATACGACACGGAGTATTGTAGCTAAACGATGAGATTTTTACAAATTGTAAGTTTGGGGTTCGTTGAAGGACTATTAGAGCTACAATTTAAAAATATTTTTACAAGGTACAGAGTGTCCCAAATAAATAAAAAATATCATAGTTGTATTTTTTTAAATGGAACACCCTGTATATTATTATATTTTTAGTTTCTACGATTAAAATAAAGGTAAATTTGATTAAGGTTTATTATACTTAAACCTTACCGTTTTTGAAATATTTTCAATTTTGTGAAATTGCAGTAATCGGTAAAATATCGGTAAATCGGTTAAAAAATAAGGAAGTTACAGTACTTAAAAGAATATTGTGTCGGCCACCTTTAATTCAACATGGCGGAAAAAGCAAGCCTCCTAGAAGGTGTAACTTTTTTTACAGAGTACTATTGATGGGTACTATCATCTGTGAAAAAATTAGCTTGATTGCAAAAACTTCTCCTAAAGGCTATTATTTTTAGCCTAACTGCCCTGGCCTAGTTAGTAGTAGTTAGATATTATACAGTTGTAGTAGTATTTTGGTTTACTTGCCACAGCTGCCAGACTATCCGGCCGAGTGATAGAATTATCGTTTTTAAATAAAAATTTAAAAAATAAACATTATACAAGTATAAAGCTAGAATAGTATACGGTTTTATATTAACTCTATTTTTTAAGGTTTATAAAAAGCATTCATAAAAAATATATATCCTTTTTTTAGTTTACACTGTACTAAGCCTCTGGAATATTTCTATTTATATTGAAAACTCATTAAAAAATCACCTTTTCTTAACTCTTAACATGTGACCTATAAAAGCAACAACTTCCCCTGACCTATTCTAACAGTAAGGAAGTGACTTCTAATCGACATAATCCGATCGATTTTTGTAGAACGGAACAAACGAAGAACCTTCGCTAGCAGGTTGCGTGAGATATAATGACAATAAACAGTTTATATGCTGCCATAAATCTAACGTGTTTTGAAGCTTTTCAGTGAGGATCAGTAAATAAAGCTATTATATTTATAGAATCGCCGGCATTAGGATCAGCAGGTTTTATACAAAAGAGTTAATTTTATTTCATTTTTTGAATTATTTAAATAGTATCATAGAAGAAATAAAAAAAAACAATTAATCTGGTATGGGCACGTAAACAGAATGGGAGAAGAAAGGCTACCAAAAGAATATAATGAAATGGACCCCGAGAGACATGGTTAAAGGGGGTAACAAAGGCAATGTCATTGCGCAATTTACAAGCCGATGACTGGATGGACAGAAGGCAATGATACGAATAATATACATGTACTGATTTCTTTCGAAAATCGACAACTATGAAACTGTGATCTCTTCTCCGACACAAACGGTACATTGTGAGACAGGAAATTGTAGAGAGAAACAAGCCCTATATCATAGGATACAACATATTAATGAACAGTGCTTTCCATAAAATCAATAAAATGAAAAATATACGAAATAATATACCTGAACTGATTTCTTTCGAAAATCGACAACTATGAAACTATGGTCCCTTCCCCGACACAAACGGTACATTGTGAGACAGGAAATTGTAGAGAGAAACAAGCCCTATAACATATGATACAACATTTTAATGATCAGTGGTTCCCGTAAAATCAATAAAATGAAAAGTATACGAAATAATATACATGTACTGATTTCTTTCGAAAATCGACAACTATGAAACTATGATCCCTTCCCCGACACAAACGGTACAACGGTTGAGACAGGAAATTGTAGAGAGACACAAGCCCTATAACATAGGATACAACATTTTAATGAACAGTGCTTTCCATAAAATGAATAAAATGAAAAATAAATAGATGAGATCAATGTGTTGTCGACAGATTGCCCTAGACTTGTTTATTCGGTGCGGCTAACGCAAAAAAGGCGCTAAGCAAACTTTATCCTGTGATGTATGTTTAAGTATTTGTTTATGGGCAAGAAAGCGTATCGGTTTTTTGTTACAAAGTACTGATTGACCCTTCGATTTTGCGCCCCCAAAATGTTGCGCGTAGGTGCGTGCACGCACTGTACGCTCGCCAGGAACGGCCCTGATTAGGTGTTTTGGTTATTCCCCATTTTCCCACAGAATCTGCATACAGTGTCTTCTTAAAAAACTATAATAATCCGAAGAATGTTTGTACTTAAATCCAGAAAAATCGTTGATTTTTCTCGGTCGTAAGTCCTGAGAAATTCCTTCGATTTTTTTAGACTGTTGGAGGATTCTCATTCCAGGTTACGGATGGACTATTCCAGGTTCTTGAGTTCTGCTGTCAATTTATTTCCACTCTGGAAGCGGAAAGGTCTTGGTTAAAGTCTTCTTTTCGACTTATTACAGTTCTCTTTCAAGTGCCTTTAGTGAATGGAATGACATTTGGAGGGTAAAAGTTACTATAAGCAAAGTGGAATTATCTTTGTTATAAGTGTTACATACTTTAAAGCCAAGAAAATATCTTGCATGAGCGAGACTAGTCTTGGTGTTGCAGTATTAATCCTGGTCTTGCAAGAAGCACAGGACCACAAGATCAAGACCAGTCTCGATCATATCACTAAATTATATTATGATAAAAAAGGGGACGCTTAGTGACAATTTCGACTTTCATAGGTATGGATATTGAGAGTCAAAAAGGTTTGGGACTTGTGTCCATATTTGTGAACACATAAAGAACCATTGTTTACTTTAAGACAAAAAGAAACAGAGCAAATAAAATTTTAATGAGGTTGGTGTCTGTACGAAGAAAACAAAGATAACGACCAAAAATCACTCAAGGCGCAATCATTAACGTTAAAAGAGAGACAGACGCAAAGATAATGAACAGAGAGAGATAAAATGACCGTGTTTATAATTATTAAAAGCAGGTAATACATAATTTAGCGCGCTAAAAGAGATCATTAAGGTACTCTCGGAGGAAAACTGCCATTATAAGGCCTTTCCAACCCTTTGGGAAGCAATTTTTACGTCCCGTAGCTAATTACAATAGCTTTTTTTCACTCTTTTCTCATGCACAAACGGTGCTTTTTCCCATTCTTTTTGGGGTGTCAAACTTAAAACGAGACGACGCGAGAAATACGAAGGCGAGAACGAACTACGGGCGCCATCTAGTTTAATTTCGGCGCGTTAGTAACTTTGTAATTAAATAAAATGCGATGTTTTTAGTTAAAAACGGCCATGGAGGTTGTTCGTGATAGTCTTTGTAGCGGCGTGCTAGGGAAATTAGGGATCGTATGTTGCTGGAAAATTGTTTGTTAAATCGATAGTGTATTAAACTTTGAAGAATAATTAGTGTGTAAATATGAAAGAAACATTCAGTATGGAATGTTTAATTTTTAATATCAGTTGAATGGTGATGTCTTTATAATAAGTATATCTTACTCGATATATTATATCGAGGGCTTTTGATAAGTTGAATCATCAACTCTTATTAGCAATATTAAAGTTTCTTGGGCTTGAGTGTCGCGCATTGAAACTTGTCGAGAGTTATCTCTCAGATAGGACAAAATCTGTAAGATTAAATGGCACGCTGTCTAGTGTTCGACATATTAATTGTGGTGTCCCACAAGGATCAATTCTGGGTCCATTATTCTTTATCCTCATTACAATCACAGATCGATGTCGTGTTGAGAGGACGTTCAATCTGGCTTCGCTCATTATGCAGACGACAATCGCAAGGGTGATGCTATCAATTGTCTTATCCAACCAAGGAAGATATATATTTGGCCAAGCCATGCCATTCCTCTCTTATACACTTAAGCTTATAGATCTAAATTGACCCATCATATAATTCATGGTGTTTAGACATTTGAATCCCGCAATAATATGTTACGTCGTCTTTATTTGGTCAGAACTAGCTAGGGCTTACGAGTAAACATATGAAGATAAACTTGATTTTCTGTGGTCTTTTTGGACGGAACGAGAAGGACTTGAGATGGCTGCTTATATCTGCAATGGCACCTTGGTGATTATGGATTAGCTCAGCTTAAGGATTTAATCTAAACACAGATTATACACAATGTATAAAAAAAGAAGGCCTTCTACAATTTAAAAGTGATCTACAGAATTCAACACGTTTACAATTTAATCTAGATCTCATAAAAAAGAAATTATGATGAACCACCTTAGTTCTTTCACAATTTACCTTATTGTGATCACGCATTCATAAGTGGATTAGATATTTCACCGTAGAGGATCATCGAGACTAGCCTAAAGAACGCACTGTCTTCAACGACTACAATGATAACTGTGTGGTATCCGTATTGATAGCAGAATATAAAAATATGATAACAGGTGTATCACAACTTATATAGACGTGGCGGAAATTGGTTGGCTCAACATGGCTGGGAGAAAAAATTCATTCATACTTCTAATTTATAAGATAAGTCAATAATAAAGTTATGGTTATTTGTTTGATAAAATTAAATTTAAGTTATACGATGAAAATTCACTGGACTTGCGTCACAAGTTTAATTTCGCTCCCCCTATACATAGCACAACTCTGTATGAGAGATCATTCAGTTATCAGGCATGTATCTTTATAATAGAATTTCTGTAAATCTTAAATTAACTTCTTATTCGATAATTTAAAAGTTCTGATACGACAGTTAATATTTATTCTTCAAATTTAATGTTCAGATCTAATTATAATCTACCCGTGGTCGCCTCGCATTTTACTTCTGTTGTTTCCGAGCTTATAGGTACAGATCGCGGCGTTGCGTCCACTCTATTATTAATCTCTAGCTTTAATGTACTTACTGTTAATTACTTTTCACTCGCATTGCATATTAATTATCCTATGTATACATATGGTGACTCCTTTGTTTGTATTACATCACTTGGATTATTCTGCTTAGTGTATGTTCATATCCACTGTGTATGACGCAATACTTAGATCAATTATTCATCGTTTCATGTATAAATATCTTAATTAACTTGCATTTGCGTATCTAGGGAGCTATGTTTTCTACGCCGTTTGTTTCTAGTTATAATTATTAATTGAGTTTATTATAATATTTTTTATTATTATATTAATTATGGTTATTCTATTAGGGTTAAGGTTTAGGGAAGCTAGGCTTCAGACTTTCGGCCTTTGGTGATGGGGTAAATTTGCGCGAATAAAGTCTTTTATTTATATTGATGTATATTATAAGGTTGACTCACTCTGCATAGACATTTGATTTTTGTTGGCTTGGGCAAATGTGGATAATAAGTTTTTGATTATCATGGATTTGAGTGGTGGTTTGCAATGTTCAACAGACAGAAAGAATGAGTTTTATAAATACTCTGAAACACTAATAGAATCACTGCATATATCTAATTTAAGAAACATCATACAAAAATAGGGTATGAGACTTCTCTCTATAAAGATTTTTTTGTCATTCAAAATTTTATATAAGATTTTATACGGTTCAACATGCGCAAAACAGGTATACATTAAATAAATCCGCCCTATCTCTACGTATTCCATTTGCAAACCTTAAACCTCCGCTAAGCATCCTTCTTCTTACGCACAATCTTTTGTCATGCCCGGGGCATATTTATTACCCGCGGAAAATGTTTGTTCATAAGCATGGCCCCATATAGCCATGTAAATTATTCAGAAATCGCTCCGCACACTCTGAAAGCCGCATCTTTTATCTCTTCCTTTCCAGCGACCGACGAGACAACAAAACTCGATTCAGGTTTTATTCTGCATGTACGTGTAGGGCACGAACGCAAACACGGGCGTTTTTGTCGCAGGAGGCTGGTGTGTTCGGCACATTCCACTTTTGTATACTTGGAAAGTTGTGTTCGTTTAAGGTTGGTTGGCCTTATACAGTTTTCATTTAAACATAACATTTATTTTTTTTTTTTTTTTTTTTTTTTTAATTTTATTATTATTGTAGTTAATAATGTTAAACAAAAAATCTCATTGCTTTTGTTGACAATCTTTTTGCCGGCATCGCTGTTTAAACTGAGTTTAACAATCTTCCTCCACTTGCATTCTATTGATGCCGCTGCTTCTTTCCACCTCATGTCTGCATATTAATTCCCTTTAAAGTTTTCGTGGAAAATATCCTTTGACCACCTGGTTTTCTCTTAGCGTCTACAAGCTCACCGAGTAACAACAGAATTTTGGTATGGGTTTTCTTGTATTCTGCATACGTGACAAGCCCATCTTAAACGGGATTTTGTAATCATGACTTCAAAGCTGTCGCAGCTAGCTTTGTCAAGAACCGATACGTCTGAGACATGGTGAAACTATTTGATTTTTAAGAGTTGTCTAAGTCGTCTCTGTTGCAACTTGTTTAATGCTTTCGTGTGTCGGCGGTACGGCACCCAGGTTTAAGCTTCATATAAATGGTAGGATTTTATTGCTCGAATAACTGCAAAGTTTTGTTTTTGTGCTCAAATTCATGATTGTAGAAAACCCTCCCTTTTAATTTCCAGAATGCCGCTCTTGAGGCCTTGCTAATCCTGTGCTGAATTTCAGAGTCCATATTAATCTTTTCCGAAATCAAACTAAAGGTGTAGATCGAATTCCGTTTAGAGAGTATAATTAGAATGAGTAGGAGGGGGGGTTAATCACTGGGTGACCGTAATAGATCCATTGTGTCCCTCTTCTTGAGTCATAACTCATCATACAGTCCCAGGGCTTTGACAAAAGCCAAATTGGACGGTTTTATAGAGGGTAGTTCTCCATCTCCAATATCAGTCGTACCAAAATTCATGGCACGAATGGTTGTCGTCTCGGCGCACCTAGTGATGAGGTGTACTGGTGTTTCCCCATCTTCCCACAGAATCTGCATACGTTTCTTCTAGTTTCAATCTACTGAGGTGCATTGAGGAGACAGTGTCCTGTTAAAACCCCGTGACACTCGGAAGATTGTTCTTACTAAACTTTGAGGAAGATTCTGTGATTTTTCTTTAATCATAAGCCTCCTCAGAAATTTCTTCGAGTGTTCTAGACCGTTGCAAGATTTCCATTCCAGTCGCGGATGGAATCTTCCAAGTTCTTGAGTTCCGCCTGAGTTGGTTACCACTTGGAAAGCAGAACGGTTCTGGTCCAGTCAGTGGAGTGCTCTGCCCCTTTCCTAGCTAGATTATTTGCTTTTTTCATTGCCTTTCTATCCCTTGGTGAGCAGGCACCCAGAGTAGGGAGAACTTTGTTTTCTTTGCTTAATTTATTCAGCTTCTATGTATTTTGGACCAATTTCGAATTGATTGATAGTGAGTTGATCGCTTTAACGCTGCTTGACTATTGGATAAGAGATGGATATTTCTTGCTTCCGATAGTTCCTATCTAAGATAAGCTGTACCTCGATAGCGTAGATTTCTGCCTGTAGGGATGCTAGGGTAGGTGCACATTGGTTCAGAGTACTTAGTTTTCGGCCCAAACACCTGATCCCTGTTCTATTGGTTTGGAAGCACTGGGGCATACTGGGTTAATATGGTATGGTCTTTAACTGCTGGGCAAACGTTTCGCTCTTCCAATCCTTTTTTTTATTGCTCAATATTCAACTGAGTTGTTTCTCAAAAGTTGTACATTCTGCATGTCGTCCACTGGGAGTTGCAGGAGTGGAATTTTCCTTTTGAGGGTATTCCAAGCCCCTGATCTGGCAATTCTCCCAGTACTAATTCCGTTAGTGACCATTCTAATCATTGTCGCATTGGCATATCTATCAATGACAATGTGCAGTGGTGTTAGATCTAGAATGACTTCCATTGCTGCTAGCAATGTAACTGAACGAAGTATTTGAG
>NW_022146745.1:0-8257 GCF_002938485.1 Sitophilus oryzae | reverse complement strand
GCATCATAATCGTGTTTTTTGGGTCGAAATAAAAAAAACTACCCAAAAATGGCACTAAAGACCCACCCTGTTAGTGAACTGTCTGCAAAAGTCGAGATTATATTATCGCCATTTCAATTATTCCAAGATTTTTGTCATAAATCAAAAAAAGTTTTACTCCGAATAGAAAATTTTTTTTTTTTGAATATTTTAATAAAAATTTTTTTTTTTTTAATGAAAAAACAATGCATTCCTAGCATGTCTCCGAGTATGTAATATATAGAAGAAAAATATGCTTCCTAAAAAATATACAAAACAATAGATACAAAATATATTTCATGAATTCTTTGTATATAATATTATATCAAACGAAAAAAAAAAAAAAAAAAAAAAAAAAAAAAAAAAAAAAAAAAAAAAAAAAAAAAAAAAAAAAAAAAAAAAAAATGTTTTTAATATTTTCCCAAAAAAGATAAATATAAGATTGGTTTACTTTGGTTAGTTAAGTAAATCATCTCTACCTGCCAAGAAAGCGTTGCAAGTTAGTTGCAATTCTATTTGTTAATATAAAGTTTAAATTAAATATTCTGTGCTCTTTTACGTTTATTTATCGTTTTGATTGAAATGGCTCAGCAAGCTGAGAGTATTAACAAAAAACGTTATTTTTTTTTTTTTTTTTTTTTTTTTTTTTTTTTTTTTTTCAACTAAAAGTTAGGCGTTCAGAGAACTTGATTAAATTTGTGACATTGGGTTCTTATAACTCGAGATTTATGTTGCGGCGATTTCGAAGAAATTCAGCATATTGTCTATATACTTTTACTTATAAAATTGGCTTTCTATACAGTCAAAATAAAACTAGCGATTTGTTGCGATTTTGCTGATAAAATGCGAAAACATTCTTGTTTCCTCTAATTTGCCAATCATCGATATACTAATGCGAGGTAAACCGCGATGGCATTCTTGTGTACAAAGCGATCGAATTAGTGCCATTAGCAGTAAAGCACAACTTGGCATTAGTAGCGACTCTAGTGAGTATGGGCATTGCTGCGCGGTCAGTCGTAAGCATTAGTTAGCTAGTAGTATTGCGATATGTACTACTGCATTGACCGTGGAAACCTGGAACAGTGATTTTTCTTTCTTTTTTCAGAATCGACGAATTACCTTTTATTTTGTTCATATTATTTCCTCTTTAATTGAAAATAGGCGCAATAATTTATATAAAGGTCTACATAATTTTTTTTTATCAAGTATCAGTGTCAAATACCCCACCACTGTGGGGCGGCGAAACGACAATCATAAAAATTTTTCGGCAAAGCAACGCCCTAGACATCATGTACGTTTACTGCTAGTCTGGCGTAATTTTTTTTATATTGATAAAATATTTTTAATTGTGTAGTTTAAAATTTGGGAAGATAAAAATATTTTTTTCTTGATATAGATTGGTGTGCCAGGACACGTTGTATCCTTTTTTACTATTCTAATAATTAGGAGTTATTTTTACAAGTTTCATGACAATTTTTAATAAATGTCTCTGTAGAATTGACGCTGGGCCAAACCCATTAGCAAACGACTGTCATTCCCAGATATTTCTTCTGACGCCGTTTCTTCGATCATACGGTACTTTGAAATCATAATACATTTGAAATCTCTTCTAAGTAATTCTTCCACGAAAATATATCTATGGCAGAATATATTTTACAAGCAGTCTCCAAGCAAAACAGGCAATTATTTAAAGTTTCTCAACTTATTAAAACCCATTTTCCTAGTTGGAAACTTTTACCCTTCCCAGTCGTATATAATATAAACCCGAAACTGACACCAGCCGATATAATTCACTCTATTCTGTATAGACGGTGCCGCAACAGCAGTCTGTTTCAGCCCGAACTTTGGCCTAGCGCCACTTTTAAAACACGATATGAATTAAGTTGGTGAAATTTGTAAACTCGTTATAGCTGGAAGTGCGCTAGTGGTGTTTCTTTCGCTAAACCTAGGAGAAGAAACTTCTGCTAGTGCAGAGCAGGGTTGGGGTTTTAGTAAACTATAACCGTCTATTATGTAACTTACTAAAAGTATAGTTACTTGAATTTTTAGAGTCTAACAACATATACCTATTTAAAATGTAAATGTTTTTAGTATTGAAAATACTTCTAGCCGCCTTTATATGGGACCCGTCTTTGACAAAACGATATGCTAGAAGCGACATTGGGTTCAATAACCTGCCTATCAACACATACTTAAGTCGATAGAGCCGGCATTGATGAGCGAATAGGGCAAGTACGTTTGTGTCTGGACTGGTTTGGCTATTTTAATCTAACTATTTCCGTATGAGGAGCAAGGGGCAAATTATACGAGAAAGAGCAGAATCACGTAAATAATAAATTTAGACTAATTACCATATTTTTTTATATGATTATTATTTTTTTAATTAAAAACTTAGGAGACAAAGAAAAAGTTTGCATGGTTTCCACCGCCAACAGGCGTTAAAACAAATGAATCCAAGGCGTTGTCAAATATTTATTGGGATAAGTTGATAAGTTTTTACCGTTTGAATATTGTTGTAAATAATAATTATTATTATTTAATTAGTGCTAACTTATCAAAATTCACAACACGGCGAAATTTCAACAAAATCGGCCATCGGATCTTTGAGATATTAATAAAAAAATGTCTATTAGGAAACATGTTGACACCCTGTATCTTTAAAATTATGCATTTCCGGACATCTTACCTTATAAACACTCAAAGAATCACCTCCGGAAGTTGGCCAGATACTTAATTAACACCCTGTATTTAAAAATGGCTAGCTAGTGATTTTGTAGGTAAAGTTATGTTTATTTTAATAGAAAAAAATACATTTCATAAAAAATAAACAAACCCATAATTCAATTACTGTACACTAATTAATTAATTTTAAATGTATCTAAATATAGTCACTTTAATAATTGAAAAATGGACATGAGCACTTCATAGAGTATACCAAATATGTAAAAAAAATCCAATAATAAAACCACAAATGGTACATTAAAATCTGCATTATCTGAAATCAAACTATAGGTACTTAAACGGCCATTCAGCCAGACAACAGTGACAAGACGCCGACATCAATAACGCGATGAGCAGTTTTTAATAATTATTCCGAGTTAATACTTCAAGTAGCATTCCTTCAAATAAATTTTAATTTAAGTATTGTTAATATAGTCATATTAATGATTATAGCCTGTATGATTTCTAAAATAAAAAATCAAGCGGGTTTTTATCAGAATAATTATTAAATAATTAAATAGAAATAGTTAATATTTATTAGCTTTGTAAGTATTATATTTTAATATAATAATTATGGATTTAACAATTAAATAATTATCTTAACTTGTTATGAGTTTCAATCATTTATATTTAAAATCTTAGGGAAGGCAATATAGATTTTAGGCAGAAGAACTCAAGGGAAGGACTGTGTAATTAGTAATTAAAACTTGACATTTTTTTTACTTGCCATTTTTCTTATCTTTCACGTTGCACGTTGACTCTTCGTTGTGTCACACACAATCTGAATTTCGGATATGATGCAGAACTGATAAATTAGACCAAATATATTAATTGCAAAGTATGCAAAGAAATATTTTTGTTAACTTTGCAAATACTTAAGGCATGCAATAACTAAATCTAACTAATCTAACAGCGAGGATAGGTTAAAAACTTTATATTTCTTCTCGCCCGTTTTTTAATTGCTTCCATTTTTGAAAATTTTTGTATTCCTTTTCATAAGATATTCGGGATTTAAATGGATGTAGTTTGGATATGGCGTTTGTCGCCTCAGCCTGAATATCTGTTGGTAATTTACTTATTTCGTTTTATATAATCGAATCAGTAATCGACACGAAAGAGAATTAAAAAATATTGACTCGAAACTGACAACTAAAGAGACAGCTTTATTTATTTGTCAAATTACATAGAAACCAACGCCAACCCAGCACAGTATATTTTCTACTCGTAATAAATTCTTTGAAATAGTAATTTCTGAATATTTTTTTAAAACGTAACTCGCTATGGAAAAAAATATTGTTTTATACACAACGATAAAATTGCATTATCGTATAAAATACCATTTTATCGTCTTGTATAAAAAATAACTATTCATTATTTAATATTGGTCATCCTATAGGAATAAAGTTACTATTTATAGATAAAAAACTGTATACAGTTGGTTATGTAGGTACACATTTTTTATGTATATTTTTTAATCTCCTACTATCTACGACATTCTCCACATAAAACAAAATATAAATTACCTCTTGCTTCACGCAATATTACGATCTACTTTCATATACACATAAAACTAACATAGAATTAGATGAAGGGAAAAAATATATATACTACCTGTGTAATTAATTTCCCATTTGCACACGAACATACACGGGAGCACAACACGCCTGACAAATAACTGTGCGAACAAGTTTTTTATCAGGCAGTGAAGAAACCGAGTAAAAGGACACAATGACAATTAAAAAAAAGGATGAATGAAATAAAAATAAATATTCTTTTACTGTTAACTGGTATATTCCTATAGTAAAGTGAGAGATTTAATAATTTGCTACATTATGTAACCTACTGGGATTTATTACCGTAATAAATTAACGTAGCAAATCAAAATTATACCCAACCCTGTTTCATGCAACTTCCGTTGTACCCATTCAGTACCAGTATTCAACCAGCACGATTTCTCATGTTGCTTAAGAGATCTCAAAGAACCGGGTACTTTGGACGTGTCACTTGACAATGCACGAGATCCATTTCCCATAGGTTATTATTACTGGGTTAAATTACGCCATTATGACGGTAGTTTTGTCCTTTGGGCCACCGTGAGATATATAATGACTGATGACTGCTTGTGGTTGTTTGAAATTTTCTTATAATTACGGAAAAATATACAATTACTAAATAAACTCGCATACTTAATATATAATTATTGTATTTTGGATATTTAGATTAGATATATTATTAAGGTAGTTTTGGCTAGGCATGTTCGGTCTTCCGGAATTTTATAGTGGACAGCAAACTGCAGGAAAGAGAAATGGGTGTTAGATACAGGTATGATGGCGGTGTGTTCAACATAAAAAGACTCTGGGCAAAAACACGCATAAAATTCATCACAGTACTCCAATACGCTGATGAATTCGCTCTAGTTGCAAATACGTTACAGCAATTACAGGAAATGCTGAAAACATTTTTGAGAAGAACTTTTGGAATACGTATCGGAATTTAATTACCTCGGCAGTTTGATTTCAAAAAAGGCAAATATCGACTCTGAAATTCAGTACAGAATTAGCAGCGCCTCAAGAGCATTCTGGAAATTAAAAGACAGGGTTTTCTACAATCATGACTTGAGCACAAAAACGAAACTTTCAGTGTATCGAGCAGTAATAATCCCCACCATGTTATATGGAACCTGGGTGCCGCACAGTAGCTTTTGCATATGCTAACGAGCGGCCATAAGTGATTTTGGAAAAATTAAACTATATGACACACTGTTAAACTTTTTGAATAGTAGTAGCATTAGTTTAAAAAAAAAACAACAAATTTTTTGAATAAAATTTGTAACCATGTTTTTTTTTTCTCTTAAACCCATCACATTTAATTGTCTAAGTGATAGCAAATAAGAATCTAAATATTCCTGGAGGCTTTAAAAAACCCGAGATGATTATTATTTTTTATATTTTAAAGAAAAGGTTTTCTCTACCTTTTGGACTATTACTAAGAAAGTTCTGAAATTATTATTATGTATTAATTTTTCATGTTTTTTAAACGTCGTTTTTATCCATATTTTTATAGTTTCAATACCAAAAAAATACTATCGACGCTTATCGACGTTTCCTCTTATCGCAAATAATATTGTTTGAGGAATGTATTTGTTTATAAACAAAAAACGGTTTGCCGAATTCTGCCTATTCATGCGATATATTTATTTGAATTAGTTCGTGTTTCTCAATAGACCGCAACACAATTTTAAATTACGTTTTTTCAGAAAAGACAATAGACAGTTAAAGCACGGCCGAAGACGTAGACGTAAACGTATCGTTTGACATGTACGCTTGCGCAGTGAAAAATTCACTTGCGTTTACGGATACGTGATACGTATCTTTACGTGCCTTTACGTACGTACAAAACGCAAACGTATCGAGCCGAAGGAGTTTCGATTTTCATCCGAATGATGCCGAACGTACAAATTCACAAACAACTCGTTTCCACAACTGGCTAGTAATTAAGTTATTTCATAAATTTTGGGGCCAGTGTAACAGAACTGGGCCTATTTTATTACAATAAATTAGTATGAAAATATTAAGCATCATAATAAACTCATTTTGAAATCTATTTAATTAAATGCTAGTTCTTAGCCAAAATCCATATGAGGATTCTGTGTCTGTTTTCCAATATTTTTTATTACTAAGAGCATTTTAAGTTGTAAGGGCTACTTTCTGTAATAAAATAATTTCCATTTATAATTTTCTTCATTTTTCGAACTTTTATAAATTTAATGTGGAATCAATGGAATAATAGATATCCATTTTCAGTTTTAAAATGAAATAAATTGTTTCACAAAATAATTTAGAATTACAAATGTACAATTTGCGTTACGTACGTCAAAATACTTGCTTTAATCCTTGTTTACACGATAACTGCGTTTCTGCGTTACGTGTCGAGAGATACGTATACGTATTGTGCCTTACTTTAACTGTCTAATAGTCGAAAATGTTCACGGTATGCCACAAATCAAGATGTTTTTAATTGTCTCCTGATATCCTCTGACCCTTATTTGGCTGCATTTCGGCATATGTGGAAGAAAAGTGAATGTTGAGAGCTGGATGATGAAGCCAAAGAACTCCTTTTATAGAACCGAGTTGGTTGAGAATACGTTTTCTTACATAGATATTATTTTTTACTTTTACGTTCAGAGTTGTAATGGTGGTTTAGTTTTTTTGTTTTGTCAAATATATATTTTTTTTAATTTTATACTTCAGGTTTATTTTAGTATTGTTTAAAGTTTCTTTTAAGTATGGAAATCACTTGATTTACAAAATAAAACTTTTTTACAAACATAATTAAATTATAAACACTTCTTCGTCTGCACGCATATATTTTTTGGATCCCATTGTTAAATTAGTATCTTGTTATTTTATTTTTTCACGGGAAACTTGATTTTATTTTATTAAGAAAGGTCTAAGCAAACAGCTGGTGATACAAGAAGTGATTTTTAAAGAATTTATAAACTTATCTCTTTCACCTTTCACTTGCTCACCCAATCCAAACATTTTCCGAAACCCATCCCCCACGTTCACCCTTTAAAGGAGGGGGCGTGAGTTCGAAAAACATTTTTTGGAGTTCACCAGAAATCATTACTAAGCGATAACCATAAATCTACAGGTGTGTACCTTTACCGATATTATTAAGATACAAAATAATTTTTGCAGTCATAATTAGACCGGCGGGCGCCGGCGTTTTGGTAAAATTTAATTAAAATTATAAAAAAAAATCTATAAATATTTTTTTTTTCGCCATAAATAAAGCAGCTGGGCTACAAATTACTTATTAATGTATTTTTTTTCTATTTATGACCGCTATATACCTCGATCCACTGTGTGCCGTACCGCCGGCACATGAACGCATTAAACAAGTTGCAACAGAGACACCTTATAGACAACTATTAAGAATCAAATGGTTCCACCATATCTCAAACGTATCGGTCCTTGAAAAAGCAAGCTGCAGAGCGCTGAAGTCATGATTCCTAAATCTCGCTTATGATGGGCTGGCCACATGATGTGCAGGATGCAAGAAAAGCGCCTACCAAAATCTCTTCTTTACGGTGAACTTGTAGAGGGTAAGAGGAAACCGGGTGGACAACTCAAAAGATACATGGATGTTTTTCATGAAAACTTAAAGGGGCTCCCCTAACATTTTGCGCTGGATGGATACCATGATAGTAAGACCCATGATTACTTATGGAGCAGTTGCCTGGTACACAAAACTAGAACAACGGACGGCAAGGCTAAACCTATGCAAAGTCCAGAGACTAGCATGCGTTTGCATCACAGGAGCCATGATAACCTGTCCAACAGCAGCAATGGAGGTCATTCTAGATCTAACACCACTGCACATTGTCATTGGTAGATATGCCAATGCGACAATGATTAGAATGGTCACTAACGGAATTAGTACTGGGAGAATTGTCAGATCAGGGGCTTGGAACACCCTCAAAAAGGAAATACCACTCCTGCAACTTCCAGTGGAC